>NC_011690.1:300000-516578 GCF_000150955.2 Phaeodactylum tricornutum CCAP 1055/1
TTATTCTTGTACCTTTCTTGACCTCTGAGGGGGCTCCTTGGATGGCGCTGACCCCACCAGTGAACTCTTACTAAGCCGTACCAATATTTGATCGATTGCCTCGGACGCACGAATCCCTTCCTCTTCTGCCGCCGTTCGTTCACCGGGCCGGCGGTTGTCGAGAATTTTTCTCCTTTTCCGACGCTTGGCGAGCTGAATGAGATCCACCTGCTTCATCGTGTCGTCTTCGTCCTCAAAAACCCAGGTGTACCCGATCGATGGCTGGTATTTTGCACAAGTACTGAGCGCATCGCACGCTCCGGCGAGTCCTTCCAGCGTCCTGGTGACGTTGGCTTTCATGAGCGATCGGACTGCCGGCGACTTGTAAACAACACCTTCCACAATATAGTAGATACCGAGAACCTTGACTGTCGTTGGGTTTGTTCGAAGGACATGCCGGACGGCGTACAAAGGCGATGGCTGTGTGTACATGCTGGGATCCGGAGGGGCGAGTAGCTCGTATTGTTCCCCTGATAAGCGGGACAGAGCAAGATTGTACTCGTCTTCCGCTGCTCGCGGTGACATCGGCTCGCCTTGCACACCTTGTTGGATGAACATGCCTACAGCAATCCCCTGCATTGCTAATACTTCGTTACTGGTGTTCACAGATGTCCGAAAGGGATTCAATGGGTGCAGAAAGTAATCGACAACATTTACTCTTGACAGACCAAATCTAGCCAAGAAAACGGGGTCTACGAAGGATGCCGTCTCGGACATGATGCTGGGTAAAGTTGGAAAAGGTGTCGGTTGTTTCAGGAGAAGATGAGCCTAACAGTTAGTAACGCATACCTCGTTTGTTTGTTGGCAGGTGTCACTGTCAGCAATTTTAGTGTTTTTTTTTCACTGGATCGACATTTCTGCCCTTTTGCCTTAATGTCTGGCTTGACGTCGGTGATTCACTGGCAAACTCTCGGACTCCCTCACCGCGGCCAATGGTTGCGAAAAAAAATTCACTGGAATAAATACAGAGGCAAAAACGAATAGATCTATGAAAATACTACTCTAAGGTTTAGTGTGATGCAGGGCTATGACCTTTGTACTCCGCGGTAAAGGCACCCTCGCCAGCCGTGAGGCTTCTCAGACGGGTGGCGTACCCCAGGATTTCAATTAGTGGAACGTCACCGCGAAGCAGCGCCTTGGACAGTACGTATCCTTCCTGCTCTCCTACGAGAACGTCGCCAACGGTTCCCCTCCGACCAGTCAAGTCTGAAAGAACCGAACCCACCATATCGTTTGGAAGTGTTACTTCGACGCTCATAGTTGGTTCCAGAATAGTACAAGAAGATTTGTGTTCCGTCAAGAGTGTCGAGATTGCGTGGGCTGCTGCGGCACGCAAAGCTCCGGGCATTGCATTCAAACTAGCCAGACCCTCCTCGGCATCAACATTTACAACGTGACATCTGACATTGGCCATCGAGTAAGGGCCAAGCGGACCCCGCTTCAGGGCGCCCCGGCATCCTTCCACCAGCGCCTTGAAGACTACGGATTTAAGCACCAGCTCTTCTTCCGTCGCAACCTCGCTGACTTGCAAAAACGATCTAGCCTCTTCACTGACGGTCACGGCAGGATCGGTCAGAATCATGCACGGCGAGTCGGGTGATGCATGGCACCACGCAGGTTCCAGTTGTAAGTGAATGGCAGCTTGCAGTCTCTTGTCTCCTACAGTTCGATCGTAGTTCAACAGTCCATTAGTTTCGATACTGGATGTGACCGTCTCCCGGTATGCGACTGAAGGCGCCCCCACCATTACCTCCAAGCCAAACTCACTTTGGATCCGGTCGAGAGCGACCTCAATGTGTAGCTCACCGAGTCCCGATAGCAGAGTAACCGAATCATTTTCTTCGACGACGAGACTCGGATCTTCTATCGACAAAAGCGTGAGCACTTCCGATAAGCGGGTTTGCTTTTCCGTCGACTCCGCCTCTAAGCGCACCGTCAGTACGGGCTTTGGTGAGGCCACTCCGGAAAGACAGAACAGAGGTTCGACTTTTTTTCCCTTCTTTTGTTTCCTAGGCGCGACCATTATGGTGTCCCCAGTGGCCACACTTTTAAGATTTACCAAAGCGCAAACATCGCCACTTTTGCAGACGCCTTCCTGTAGATTACCAAAAGTACCACCCGCCAGCTCGAGCATTCCACCAATACGTTCCGTCCGCGGTTTTTGTGCAGGCTCGCCTAACACGGGAGGAGAAATGACTTGCACCGTGTCGCGATCACGCAGTTCACCAGAGTATACCCGAGCAAAAACTACACGCCCATCACCACTGCCTCCACGTCCTTTCATGTGAACAACCTTAAACACCAACGCTAGCAGCGTAGGGTGTAGTGGGTGTCCAATAGTTACGCGTTTTCCAGGAGTGCGAGCAGTCGCGTTTGATTTGGTTGGAGCCATGCCTTCGTCTAGTAGTGTCAAAGCTGGTGGAAGACGGTCCAGTGGTGACGGCAACAGATCGGCAATCGCATCCAAAACTGGCTCCACACCGCGTCCCCGAAGAGCAGCCGAAGCCATGACGGGGAGGGCCTTTTGCGCCAAGGTGGCTCGTCTTAACGCTGCACGAAGCTCAGCGTTACTGGGCTGTTGCTCATTTAAGTAGAACTCTTCAATGCGTTCGTCACATTCGGCCATGGCCTCGATGAACTCCTGGCGAGCATCCATGGCTGCTTTGGTAATATGGCATGTTTCGTCGATGGGTTGCCGGGTTCCGGTTTTCAGGAGAGGTAGCACTTGCGGAACGCACTCTTCCACGTTCGACACGTTGCCGACGTGATCGGGCCACACAATTGCACGCATGTGCACAAGATCTACCACGCCGACAAATTGTCCAGTTTCTGCCGAGAGGTCGTCCACCGGCACAGCCACGAGATTGCGGGAAAACAAAGAGCTGGTAGGGATCTTGTTACTCGACTGGAAAATCGGAATTTGTGTTGGAATGGGGTTGGCCCCTGGTAGCTTTTGCTTGATTGAATTTATCGCGTTCCCAAAGTGACAGCCGTCCTTGTCCATTTTGTTAACGAGGGCGAGACACGGCAACGGTTCGTGTGCGTGATCGTTCTGATTCGACAGTCTACGCGAAGTATCGCGGACTTCTTCGGTGGTAGCGTGGTTGTTCAATGACGGACGCGTCATGGCCCTCCAGACGGTTTCGGTTTGTGCCTGGACGCCCGCGACGGCATCCACGACCAGGACGGCACCATCCAAGACAGCGACGCTCCGATTGACCTCGACGGAAAAGTCTACATGCCCCGGCGTATCAATCAGTGCAATCTAGAAGGACAGTTGGTTGAGCGTGTGCACGTGATGTGAGCAAAACAAGTGGTGGAATGTACATATTTTAAGCACACGCATGTACGCACACTCACACACTCGTACAAAAAGTACACACACTACGCGGACGTACCGTCACGTTATCGTTCGCGTCGAAGTCGTCCCCCGATCGATTGTTGTGCCATCCCCATTCAAAGGAAATTGCCGCACTCTGAATCGTAATTCCACGCTCCCGTTCCGCAGGTAGATAGTCTGTCACGGTGTTACCGTCATCGACGGAGCCAGCGTGTTTGACAATCCCGGCCAACGCGAGCATCCGTTCCGTGACGGTTGTTTTGCCAGCATCCACGTGCGCAAAGATTCCAACGTTCCGTACGTGCTGGAGTCTCTGGATTTCCGCCTGTGTTCCATTTTGGTCGAATCCGTCCCTCTCTACGGCTGTCGTCGCAACCGAACTGTGGAAGCGTGCACGACAACACGCCTTGACCGAATGGGATGCTGCAATCCGGAGATTGGTTTGGCGCACGCGACGAACGTCGGCTCGTCGGAAGCCTGTTAGACTCGTCTTGGGAAGTCGAGCGATGCGGATCATGATTGTAACGGATTCTCCCAATGGTAAGGTTTACCTACGGCACATGATTATGGTCATAGGAAGGAGTTTTGAAAACGTTGTCGAACAAAGAGATGTGGTGTATATATGTAATAACAGTAAATAATATGCGGAGTGTTGTTGTGCGTTGGTGGTGGATTCGGTAATGCTTGCTATGCTACCTACGGTACGATATGGTTCGTCTGGGATTCACTCTACTAGCTAGAGAGAAGGGACTACTTACAACTACAGGTGGCCGTACTTTTCTCCACAGTATTTTTTTGACTCTGAATCGGTTCGTCCTCGATCGTTGGTGTAGGACTGTCGTACATCGCGATTTTGATTTCGTAATTCCAAGTGCCGTTGCACCTTATTTTCCAACTTGCAAAAAGCAAAGAATCACCCCGCTCCACAGAGGCAATGGTTGGGAGTCCTAGCTAGACTCTAGTCTCTACCAATCTAGAGACAGACTCCCGGCTCCGATAGATAGTTGCACTAGGGGTGTAATGTGTTACATCTAGAGATACCGTGCAGCAGCGATTGCTCCAATCCTAGACGACCGAAATACTGTACCCAATACAGCACTAGGAACAACAAATCCTTACATAACATGGGCACGTATGTCTATCGCTGATAGTGCGTGCCGTTGCGTTTCTTGCCAGTGTTCATCCATTTCACCAAATGTACGCTCTTTCGTGTATCGCCTTCTCCAGAAGCGCCCATCCATCCCTTGCGTCCAAGTCGGTCCAGCTTTTGGGCCGACTTGACGGACTCCGAATCTTTCAAACCCATCTGTGAAGGTTCGCGAGGGCGAGAATGACTGCGAGCTTGGCTGAGATCCCGACGAGCCTTTTCTCCCTTTTCCTTTTTAATCTTTTTCAATGCGGCCTTGCTCAAGCCGGACACATCCACATCCATGGCCGCATCTTCGTCATCTGCACCACGACGACTGCGACTCAGTGAGCGTTCGCGTTTTCTGCCACGTTCCAGCAAACGTCCACGCTCTAGCATCTTGCTCGAATCCACACCGATACTGTCCATAGTCTTTCTGATCTCGGTTGCTAGTAGCGTACCGGCATCGTGCTTGTCTTTGCTCTTTCCGCGGATCGATAGGGGAAGCATCGGTTTGTTTTGGGTATTCGTGGCCAGCTTCTTTTCTTTGATAATCTTCTTACGGGCCCGAATCGCTTCAACCGCAGCTTCTTCCTCGCTTTCGAGATCTGATTCCGGCTCTTCACCCATGCGAGCGGCGTCGGATTCAGCCACCAGCTGCTCTTCTTCCCGTTCCAAAGCTTCAAGGCGGTCCAAAATATCCGCATCCACAAAATCGGCAATGTTCTTGCCGTCAATGATCTCCGGGATCTTGTCAAACTTCCACGAATCGTCCGCCAAGTCGTACTGGTCGCGATAATCAGGAGCCCATACTCCGGGTCCGCCACCTTCCCACATGAGTTCTCGTGCGGTCTTGCGGATGTTGCCACCGTCCATGTCGACATCGCCGTCGGTGACACCATCCTTGACCGACGGCGCGTAACCCGTACGCGAACGCCCTGGTTTGTCCTGTCCTGTTTCCTGGGCAATGCGGACAGAGTCGGGGATAAACGCTCCGCGTGTTACGCCGTCACGGGGTGCCGGGTTAAAGACTTGTAAACGATTCATGACGCCTTCAATCTTCTTGCCCGAGACGCGAGCGTCCACGCGAGTCGCCAGTAATTTGTCACAAGCCGCGGCTTTGACATCGGAAACACCGTGTTCCGATAAGTTGGACATGGTCATGAGCGAGCAGTTGGCGTCGTCCGCTAAACCCTGTACCATGGCACGCTTGGCCTCTTCCAACGATTCCCAAGGTTGCTGATCGACCTTGTTGACGACCACAATGAGCTGCTTGTTCGCAAACAAGGGTTTGATCGAACGGAAGAGCGAGCACTGCTGATCAATCGTGTACCCACACTGCTCCGAGATATCCACAAAGTAGAGCACACTGCAGGTCAAATGCGCGAGGGCAATGATGGCCTGCATTTCAATGGTATTCCGTTCCTCCAACGGATGATCCAGAATGCCGGGAGTATCAATCACCTGCCAACGCAGATACTTGTAGTCGCAATGTCCAACGAACAAGCTCTTGGTCGTAAATGCGTAGGGCTGTACATCGACGTTGCCGCGGGTGATCTTGTTCATAAAGGATGACTTGCCCACGTTGGGAAGTCCACACATGAGCAGGGTACGCGTGTTGGGATCGAGAGCGGGCAAACGGGAGAGATGCTTACGAACTTCTTCCAAGTACGCCAAGGAGGCTTTTTGGCGTTTGAGGACCGTACACATGCGACCGAGTGCGGCACGTTTCAGACATTTGCACCGGTAAAGCGAGTCCCCGTACTTGACCATGCGAATCATATCGCGGGCGATGGAATCCACCAACGAACGAGCCGTGTTGATCTGTCCCAAGGCCAGTTTGTAGTGATCGCGATCGTAGAGAGTGTTGCAAAGATCTGCATAAAACGGATGAATGTCGTTTAAGCGGGGAAAGTCGGTGAGCATCCCACTCAATCGCTCTGAAATGGTTTGTTGGGTAAACTTAATCTTTCGCATACTGGAAAGGTGGAAAGGTTGCAAAGATTCGTTAGAATGACTAGTGATTGCAATCTAGACATGGCTCTCGCGTTTCCGCAGCGCACATACTAAAACGACCGAATCCGCGTGATCTTGTATCCTGGGTGGACGACGGTCGGTGTCCGTCGCTGGGTCCGCATCAAGACAATGTCGACGAGTTCCGGAGCCGTCGGCACGGGCTTCATGCCCTTGAAGTTGTAGACCGGCATGTTTGAATATCTCGCAACTTGGTCAAACAGGAGAAGAAGGATCTGACCTATTGACTGTCCCACCAATACTCGAGTATTGACAGTGAGGAGGGTCGGATGGATACTCGTCGGTACGCGGGTTGTTCTTTCGCAAAAAAGCCAGGCCAAGTAGACAACCAGATTGAGAAAAGTTACTTGTCGTCGTCGTCCGGTTGGCAGATTTGGCGGAATGATTTCGGTGGTGGGGGACAAAGCGTTTCCTCCCCTGCGACGTCTGCTTGTCGCTCCCGCTTTCTGAACATGTAATCAGGGTAAGGGTTTTGGGAGCGATTTCGGGGACATATCGCTGGTGTCCGCATTTCTGGTTTGGTCCTGCCCTTCCGTGTGTCACTTCCTTGTCGATTTAACGATTCTCACCCAGATTCGTACGCCATTTCGCATCTTCCGCATGTGGTTTTCGAAACGCATATCACCGTCATTGTACGGCATAAGTATTTCATCACCATCGTGTATTACGCCAAGTGACATCAGACAAGTCTGCCAATCATAAGAACCGAATTTGAATGCGATCACGCGATTCGAAGCGACGTGTCGCTAAGAAGCTCGTTCGTGCATGAGAGCCTGGCAACCTATGCAAATGGGGAGAACGAGAACACGGCAAACTACCGCTTGTTACGCTTGACATCCGCCCATCACTGACGCCGCTATTCGTGTTCTGTCCGGGATGGGGTGTGTGTGTGTGTGTGTGTGTGTGTGTTTCGTTGACTGTAAATGCTGAGATAGTCACAAGATACTACTATCAAGCACAGTTCAAGAAACAAGCAAACATACTTCAGTCAACATCCTTTCAACAGGCTACCGTGTCCTCTGTTCCTTGTATAACTCACAGTCAAGCGCGAGTCCGTTAAGAAAGACCACGGCAGTTAAACACTATGCTTTCGTTCGTTCCAGGCCCACACCGGCAGCGATTAGAGATTCGTGATCCGCACAGAATCACTCGTTGTGCGGCTCCCGGAGACGAAATCCGGCAATCATCGTTTGGATCAACCGTACGCAAGGATGAGACTTGTGGAGAAACCAAGGAAATGCCGCATCAATTTTTATCGGATACCGCCATTCCTCCGCCTGGTCCAATCCTACACGGTACGGGTAGCGGCGGTGGTACATCCGGTTTCCGTCGCACCAAGTCGGTCTTTTCCATGTCTTCGGTACAATCTAGTGTGTCCGATTCTTCCGAGACTTCTTCTTCTCCCTTGCATCTGCAGCCACCTACCCAAATTCAAGAAGCCGATCGTTTTCAAATTCAAAACGTACCGCACTCGTTCGGCCGAGACGTTCGAGCCTACACGGAAGATTCTCCTTGGGCGCCGGTCTTTGATGCGGGGATGCGCAAGGTCCTGGAACCGCATCTGCGTCGAGCCCGCCTAGATCGTGAACACGCTCGTCAACTCACGGTCCATTGCCTCGGGCAACCGGTGGAGAGCTCCATCGGCAGCTCCGCGCACGTGCCGTATACCTCACTACGATACGAACGGCGGTTCTTGTTTGACGAACAAATGTATCCCTTGCATCTAATTCTGGCGCAGACACTCAACGTGCAAGACCTGTCGCAGGTGCATCAAGTTGTAAATGCGGATCTGATGAAACCGCTTCTTTGTCGTGACACAAGAAGAGCCTTCCACGTTGCCTACGACAACTTCATCACGTCCTTTTGTTTACCCCTACTACATGAAATCGCCATGATCAAGAACATTGTGCACAGTGCCTCGCATCGAGTCACATATCGCTACCAAGCCTTTCCCAATATTAGCATTGTTCGTCCCGGTGACGAAGCTACCCTACCTACCTGCCAGACAGCACAAGGCAAGAGTATCGGATGCCTGTATTTTCACATTCCGCTCACACCGTCCCACGGAACCAATGCGTTGTACGCCGAATCGTACCCCGGAAAGGAAGATTGGCACCCCCTACAAGCCAAGTCCTTCGGTCTCGGATATCTGTTTGATGGTGCCCGGTGCTTACAATTCGGCCTCGAGAACACTACAAAATCGTCACGCGTGTCGCTCGATTTTTCCGTCGCCCTCTATTGCGAGAGCAGCGTGGCTAAACCAAATCACTGCCGTCATCAAAATCGTGCGGAAGATCGTCACACTGTACTCTGTCCACCTGAGCTCTTGCACGATGCGTACTCGCGGGGCGGACCAGGGTACTACGAGGAAGCCGTGATAGATTTGAGTCGTCCTACCGCAACGTCATCGGCTCGGCACAACGCTGGTACCAAGCGTTGCACCAGCATGGTGCAACGTAAACGTGGCTGCAGACTCATGGAGCCCGATGGACGCATGGGAGCGCCATTTGTGTAAAAGAAAATGCCACATCCTAGTTTGGGTGACATCGGACATGCTGGATGCAGCGCTAGCGCTAGCAATACTCGCGTCTGATGTTCCAGCTTACCTACACATTCCAAGTTTTTTTTGTTTGGCTGGCATGTCCAAATCTCTACGCCAAGAGAATCTTCATATTGCGTAGCTGTTACAAGTCGCAAAGCTAGTGAAAGTGATACCTGCATTTCCAAAATGATTAGTTCTAGCAATAGAGATGCCACATGCTACTTCGTTAGGCATATCCACACTTCTTGGGCAACACGACGTCACTGTTCCAATAGTTTCAGCGTTTTGTGGGACCAACCATAAGCTTCCTTATGTCGATCAAAGAGCCGCTGGACCTCAGCACAAAAGCGATCTTGCATTTCTTTGACGTGTGCGTCCGAAATATCGCTGCCCGTTGTCCTTACGGGTGGCAAAATTGGTTGTCCCATTACGTACGACAATCGTTGTCGGAAAGGGATGGGCAACCCGCCGACTCCAAAAAAGAGGCAAATGCTCACGCGTAGAAACAGGGACAGTTGCTCCAGGCCAGGAAGCTCCAGACGCTTCAACATTTTGGTAGCGCCGAAACAGTATACGGGAATCACTGGGATACCGTGTTTTATTGCCAAACGCAAAAATCCACTCCGTACGATAGCGTACTCTTCATCCGGATGCGTGTTCGGTTTCGGATATCCTTCGAAAATTTCTGCAATTCCTCCAGGTATTACAGCAATGCGATCGCCCAATGCTAAAGCACGTTCAACGGAATCTTTGGAAGCGTCTCTGGTCATGATAGAAGCAATGGTAAGGAAATAATACTATTGTGGCAAGAACAAGGGAGAATTTCCGGAAGCTCTTCATGGCGATCGACTTACACCGGATTCGCCCAAGAGATGAAATCCCGGACTACAGGAAACAACCTTGTGGCGGTTGCCACGACCGGACGAACGTAGCCAAACGATTGTGTGGCAATATCGGGAAGCACTCCAAAGGCGAACGCAAACGGAAAGATTCCATGTGGCGCGAATGCAAAAATCGCCTGGAATTTTTAGTTTCGATATATGTGTGAGAATGCGGCAATGGATAGCGAAATTAGGGCAAGCCCTTGTGTCTCACCTTGTCTTGTTGGACGTCCATAGTAATGCCTTTCGGTTGATCCAAAATCACTTCCATAGCAATAAACTTTACCCACGCTTGGAAGAGGGACCACTTTCGTACTTGGAGCCATTTGCCGACACGAGGAGATCGGTGGGGTCCGCCAATAACGAGAACTGCCAGAATCACGAGTAGAGAGGCATACAAAGCCCGCTTTCGTTTATCTTTAGCTTGCTTCCACCGCCTGTAGACCCATCTTGCGGTCAATGGAACCCATACTAGCGAACCGACAATAAAGATACTGCTGCCAGCGACGATGAGACGATCAAGAAAGGAAATATCGGAGGGGACTCGAACGAGAACGCGACTGTCAGGAGGGTGCAATGGATACACGGAGGATCCTGACGGATTTAGGCCAGATCTTCTTTCTTTCATGAAAAAACTAGAAAATTGAGTGCTTTCCTCTTGGAGATGTATGTTGAGCTGTCGTCGTCCGATCACAACATTCGAAATGGATCATTGGATCATGGCATCATGGTCCGTGAAAGTGGACAGAGTTTCCGTTAGGTTTTGTCTGTCCTGGCTGGGGAAAGCTGCCTGTGAAAATCCACACGTAATCCGAATGAGATCTCTGGACACGACTGGCCTACGTCATCTACAGAAAGATGTTGTTTTGATCATTTCTCTACTACCTAGATTGATGTTTACAACAGTCTATCTCGAACCCAAAAGAAATCACGTATTGCAGGTCCCTTGTGACGTTGTTGGCGGCATCCGGGTTGGTTGAAGGAACTTTCTTGCGTGATCTGCGAGGGCTTCATCTTTTTGGTATTCCCGGGATAATGCATTTTGGAGTGTTTCACAGTCAACGGGCCGTGGATGTGGAAGACATTTGGAGCCGTTTTGTTCTAGAGCTACGCTTGATAGTGTAAAGTCCCGTACTCCTCTCGGGGAACATTCATCCCTTGCAAAAAGTTCTAGTTTTTGCATCAAGCAACAAGATTTGAATCCGGCTGACGCTGTTTGACGTGCCTAATCGAGTGCAAAACGTGAGCGATTGCTTTTCAACGTGGTATCGTAGATTTCTGAGCTCCCTTGTGAAACGAAATTCATGCTCCATCATGACCACAGCTGCACTTCATGCTAACAATCCTCATGCCATGAGAGTAGCTACGAATACAGGCCCTCGGCCACAACTTCGTCGAGCTGTCTACATTCATGTTTCGGACCTCACAAACGCCTACAACATCGATCACGCTCGCCTTGAGGAAGAACTTATTAGGGTGCAAACTAACCGAGACAAACCTTCCGAGCCTAGCTCGTCTCGATTTGGTGTTCCTACAGAGCTGGATACAAGCGCCTCACAAAAAAGATTGCAGCCCCCTCGTGGAGGCTACAATCTATGCGTGTAAGTGAATTATTCTCCACGATTGCGGCCGTCTACGGTGTAGCGGTTACTTATCTCATTCATTTACTCGACTATAGTCTGGTGGGAAAGGTCGAAGTTGTAGTAGATAAATATCGGGTCGATGGATCCCGGGTTCGACTGGCTGAAGTCGAAGTAGGGGACGAAACTGGAACGGTCTCTCTTCGAGCCAGAGACGAGCAGATCGATGGGCTAACGGAAGTTTCCCAGCGGGCTGGCGCCGTGGTATTGAGAAATTGCACCCTTGAGCTATATCAAGGAAAGCACATTCGCCTGGCGATCACAAAATGGGGAAAACTAAACAGCTTTCCGGATCAGATCGCCAGTACTCCGCCTCCACCGAGCAAAATGAATCACGATCGCAATTTTTCTTTGATTGACCTCAGCATGGTTGCGAGCGAAATGGCAAGTGACCCGTACAGGTCGACAGAAGCAGATTCGCATAACTCTTCCATTCGTCAGCAGTCTTATCCTCCTGCCCAGCCTAGACGCGGACAAGGCAGAAAAAGTTCTACACTCAAAATGCAGACTGGTGCGTCGGTCGTCTCTCACCACTATCCTACCAGTGCGAGCGCAATCCCAATGCCTTACAGCCAAGGTAATTTACACGGCTATGGATACACAGAAAGCATGGAGCCGCAACCATACACGTACCATACTCGACCTCATGAAAGAATGACCTCGGCTCAACAGCAGCAATTGATGATGCAGCAACACTACGAAATGCAACAACATCAGTTACAGCAGATGTACCAGCATGCATCCCAGGGCCGTCAGCAAATGCTTTCATCGCAGCCAATAATGATTGCTCCAGGCTTGCAAGCCACCTCGAGTTTCGACACCGTTCCAGAGACTTCGCCGTTCCTTACCTCTGGACATGGTGCTGCCGCAAGTCCTAAACAGCAATCGCAATCCAATCCTACATTGCGCTCAGACTCTCCCCAATCTCAAGGGAAAATGAACCCACAAGCCGCCACCTATGATCCTCCCTAGGTTAAACCTAGCGAAAAGTAAAGGGTGGCTAGGCTCGGAGGTTAAACGGCCGAGCAAGTGACGACAGCTTTCGACAAATGTCAATACGAAAACCACTAGTGCTCTCCAGCTATATTTTGAACAATTATATCATATTTTTCCTTTGCTGAAAAAGGTCTATCACGGGTCGTAGAAACGTACATCGATCCTCATTAGACTGATACCTTTCTTGAACGTTCAACTCATCGTTTCGTTGATATAAAGGTTGGCTTTCAATGCCCACTAGGTCTGCTTTCGTGTCGCAATTTTTGCTTTGTTTGGTGAGCAAGGCGAGACGGATGAGCTCATCGATCGCTCCATCGACATGCTCGCCAGTAGCGGCACTGACCTCAACGTGTTTCAAACCGTTTCGCATGCACCAAAGCAAAACCATTTCACGATCCGGGTGCGAAGCGTCTTCCGAATTAAGCAAGGATTCTAAATAGGATCCGTCGGTTGTCCAGTTTTCACGATTGGCAAGAAAGCTGGAGATCTCCATTCTGCGGTGGCTTTGTTTCCGTTGATGTTTCTTCTTCATCGGATTGGGGGATAACTGCGTAGAAACACGATACTCGTACCGAAAGTCATTGCCTCGAAAGGACCCAGCGAGTCCCAGGACGTCTCGTTGCGAAACTCTACGGGGATGGACCCACGTCGAAGCGCGTTGCTGGTCAGCAATGAAGAGGTCCAGTTTATTCGCCACAATCAAAATTGGAACAGGCTTGCTTTGACAAAGGTCCACCAGATCGGCATACCATTTCAAAAGTTGTGTAAACGATGTTGAAGATGTCATGTCGTAGACCAACATTACTGCATCAGCTTGCCGGAAGAACGATGCCCCCAATGAAGCTGCGTCGGTGTGTCGCCTTTGACGTTTCGAATAGAATCGTTCCCGACCAGGCGTATCCTGAAAGAAAAAGAACTCTGAGTTTACGCCCGTCTTCAGCCAAAAGCAGCTGCGTTCCTTTTTAAATACGATGCCTACGAGCCTGCCCGTGGGCCCAATGACTTACCCACATTTGAAGATTGATGAGAACATGTGAATCCGTAGACGACGAATTATGCTCCTGCAAAGGATTCGGCACGCGTCCCGTATAGAAGTCGGAGCCTAGCGTAGGCACACGAGTTCCAGCCTGAAAGGCATTGTGAAAATATCGCCTCAAGAGGGACGTCTTTCCGGCACCAGCTGCACCGAGTACCAGGCACTGTAGCTTAACTCGGCATCGCTGATGTTGGGGCTGGGGAACTCGGTGCATTGGAACCCCTTTCTGCATTGCGAATTCAGTGTGAATTTTTTTTAAGAATGGAAGAGATGTTTCTGGACCATATCAAAATGCAATTCGATAGTATCCTCTGTTATCGTATCGCGGTAGCGATTCTATATCGGGTTCGCAACACGGTATGCTTTCCAGAATATGAACAAGGAGATGTTTGTAGTCTCTGTGGAAGCATCAGTAGGAAAGTACACCGAATCTAAGCATGGCCTGTTCTCCTTCTGGCAGTGATATAGCAGTTGGGATCCTACTTCGTGTTTTGTCGGTCTGTCTTGAAATTTATAGAGTCACTGAACTTCCATTAGCGCTAACTTCACAGTCACAGTCAGCAATTTGTTTTTCACCATGGTGGTGGCGGGGTCCAGAAAGCGAAGAATTCCAACACTAGGTTGGCCATGGAAGGGATATATCCCAACGACAAAAGTCTTGCTTAACTGTAAATTGTTGGTTGAAAGGACAGACAGGTCTACACGAATCCTGTGGTCTTTAGCCATAAATCAGACATTCTCGAATTTTGATAGCACAAGAATGGCAAGACCTGCAACGTTGTTTTTGCTCGCCTGTCAACAAAATACACACTAGGTTTTTTTGGACCTGTTCTGCCAAACATCGGCAATCAACATGGTTGAGGTTACGCAGGACGCACCGCGCATGGATATCACCACATTTGCCGTAAATTTGCCACCAGCAATCGTACAAGGGTTCGACGAGCCCATTGTCGATGACAGTGTTGGCATCAGTCTGGGAGATCAGGGCATTGTGGGGACAATCACGTTTTCCAAGAAGGCCGCCACAATTTGGTTTGGCTGGGGATCGTTACAATCCTCCAAAACATCAGGCCCTGGCGGCAATGCGGGCTACGGGGCCACGCCAGTCGGGGCAAAATCCCTATGCGTCGGTACTGGTAAGAATGTTCGAACTTGGTAACTGCGTGGCTCCTCTCTAGCAATCGTTCTAATCCCCTTTTTCTTTTCCATCAGCACCCAATCTTTCTATGGGGCCGCTGGTTGTGGCGATGCCTCGTCCACGGTACAAAGGATCCCTTTCTATATCGGCTGAACCTTCTACATCCAAACTGATTGGATATGATGATGAGGGCGACGAAATGGTGGCTCGACAAATGAGTTCGCGTCTAAGTCAACGTCTCGGCATTGCCATCTTTGTGTCCTGCAGCTTTACTGGCGCTCCTGCTATGGCAACAGATGGCGTTGACCAGAGCATAGTGCAACATCGAGCAGCGGCCTTTGCGGAAAGAGAGGTATATCGGATCCTTAACAAAAAACTAAATTCTGTGTAAGAATAGGACTAAACAGACAAAGTCGTGTACATGCCATTACTTTGTTTAATGCCAAATAACCCGACTGCGGTTTCAATTCTTACGGACAATCGTCGACGATACGATCAGGAATATACACGGTCATGCCGTCCATTTCCTTAACTAACTTTACTGCGGAAGCCAAACGGCTGCCCTCATAAATTTCGTCAAAGCTCCAGTGATCATCTAGCATCTGCTCTTCCACCGGCGTCATGCGCTGGGCCTTGTCCGAGCCTTTGCCAACCAGAACGACGTGATCGTAGCCCGAAGTGGTGCCCTCGCCAAACGTCGGCTCGAACCAGGTCTCCGTACGCGCTTCCTCCGGTGCCGAACCACCACTTGCAGGGCCAATGTCGATATCGTACATATCGCAGACTTCGTACAGAGTTCGGCCTACACACAATGGAACAAGAGAATATGTGAGTACAGCAATCAGAATTTGTGGAGAATAAGTATCTTCCATCCTTTTCTACTGTTTTTCTTACCAATAACACCTTTTATTTTCCGCCGGGCGCCGCTCGGATCAACGAGAGTCAGATCTATCAAAAGATCCCTTACGGAAGGGACTGTCGCTGGAGCGCTCGTTACTGGAACGTTCGAACTAAACATCAACCGTCCCGTCAGTTGCGGAGTAAACACTTTTTTGGCGAATATTCGAATCATTTTTTGAGACCTAGGTCGGTCCTGGACTTGGAGTGAACACTTTAAGCGCACAGATACAACCGACACAGTATCGACGGATCCAAAGGGTCCGTATCGGATATTGTCGTGCTGTGGTAAGAGGGATGTTGCGCAGATACTTCGGGATTTCCCCCCGTGTCCTGCGCTTGTTGCAGCGTCAACTTTCGCAGCGGCAGTCCGTTCACGACATAGTCGCGACATGACCACGTTATTCCGGTGTGACGTCGACTTCACAGTCAGTCTGCCCGTCGGTTAGATCAGGAGACACATAATCTTTCGACGGCAAGACGTAACTGAAATTCACAGGCATCGATACCAAATGTGTAGCTCAGTCAAGCAGCTGACTGTGAGAGCACTCTACCCCTCAATGGTTTTGTGCTTCCCCCGTAGGGAAAGATAAAACTGTTGCTTATTAACAAAATTAGAAATAGGAGCGTATATCCCGGCAATACATATGAATTCATTTTTGTCATTAATGCAATATCGCTTCATTGTGACCCACGCAACGGATGAGCCTAATCAAGAAAGCCTGTGTGTTACAGCATCTGAAGGAGCCTCTTTCACGAAGGGTTTCACAAAAGCAGCGGTGTGATTGTGGGACGGGATTTCAACTCTATAACTTGCAGCAGCCGCACAGATTTGCTTTACCTCTAGACAGTGGTAGGTCTCCGGATCAGGCACCCCGGGTACTGCTTTGTCGAATAAAACGTAACGAAACAAAACGGAGTCGCCCCTTGTTCTCCTTTGCCCTTCTACCTACCTGACCGCACGTTATCTTATCTTCTCTCCGTGCGACTCTCTTCGTGGATCGAAATCAGAAAGGACGTCACCTGTTCTGCTGGAAGAAGAAGGCTTAACTGGTAAAGGCAAGTTCAAGTGTATGCGTCTCACAACCATCTGGTTGGGGAAGGCTTATGACCTCAAGCAGCCAATCCTGATCCTTGGAGGTATTCGGCTTCGGTCTGTGACGTCATCTTTCGGTCTAAGTCTGGAGCTGATTATCTTCACGAGGAACAAGGGCGGATGCAAGTTCACCGACGTACTACTACTACTGCGACAAGGAACTCGACACGAAAAACAAATGGCCTCCGCGTGTGGCTGTTCGCCTGCACTCGATCGGAAGGCGCACGTGAGCGGCGTAAAACCAGGAACGCAATTTTCCAACAACGCAGATAACCTCTCCAGCGACAATCAATGACTACTAGTGGTTAGTTAGTAGTTAGACTCATCGGAAAGGTGAAACCTGGATAACTATCTATCTTGACTCTAGAGACAAGACTAATAGAAATCGTGAGAGCAGTCGCGACGGGTAGTTGGCACCGATCGGAATACTGGAGTCGCGAAGGCGAATTTGATAGAGGAACGCCTCGTGCTTCTGTGCGCAAGCCGCGTAGGACTGGTTCGCGTCGATTGTTCTCCTTCGCTTCGATTGTTCCTCCAAGCAGCTCTCGAGTGGACGAAAAGCACACGCGAGCGTGTTGGAGGAAAAAGCAATTCTCACATCTGCTAGCAATGGATGTGACCGAAACCGTTTCCTTTGCAATACCCTTTACAGTTAGACACCAATACTTACAACATCACAACATGCCTCCCAAACCTCAAGAACACCAGCAAGGGGAACCCGAACAAGACGCAGACGAGCACCACTCGAGAACTTCCAGCAAGAGTAGTCTGTCAGGGCGCGAACCACTCCTGTTTGACAATGCAACTCTGTTGTCCGCGTCTGGGCATTTACCATCGGAGACTTCTCGTAGTACTTTAGACGGTGAATTCGCTGTCAATACTGCTACGGAGATGGACTGTGATATCTCACTTTCAATCATGAATCGTCCATCACGGGATGTTGTTCTTCAACGATTATCGGAAGCCCTGCTCCGGAGATCTCTGACAAAGGTATGTGGTAGCGACATATATGATCCTTGGTGCCAAGACTGGTGCTATCTACAAAGTTCGCTCTGACACACTTTCTTTCTCTTGCTGCTTTCATTAAACTTTCGTCACTCGCCGTAATTTCAAAGATTGACTTGTCCCAACGAGGAATTCGAACCTCAGATGCTCGACTCATCAACATGGCACTGGCCCAGAACGCATCCCTGACAACCTTGAAACTGGGATACAATGATCTCGGGGACGACGGCTTGCGAACATTGGCAAACGGTATCGCTCGCCACGGGGCTTTAGAAAGCCTGGATCTAGGGTTCAACAACATCGGCGATAATGGTTGCCGCGCTTTGGCCGAAGCAATTACTGCGCAACCCATGTCACTTTCCAGATTGCGGACTCTGTATCTTGCAGGAAACGCATTGGGCGAAGATGGAGCATTGGCCATTGCCAAAATCGTCCAGCACGGATCTCTGGAAAAGCTGTATCTCACTGGAAATCGCCTAGGACCAGATGGAGTTAGAGCCATTGCTGAGGCAGCGTTGGAGCTACAGCTGGAGAAAATTCACAAAGTCAACATCAATTGCGTAAACAGTCTTCAAGCAAGCAGACGTGGGATCAAGGAACTGTTTCTCGGAGGCACTGGATTGGGCGGTGTTGGTTGTCAGGCTATCGCGGACTTGTTAGGGCAATCGTCAACTCTGCAAGTTTTGTCTCTGGCGAACTGCGACCTAGACAATGATTCTTTGTCAGTCTTGGCATCCAGTATCAAGTCAAATAGGGAGCAATTACCCCTGGAGTCTCTTCAATTGTCATTTAACCAGATATCTTGCAAAGGAGTCGAGAGTCTTTCAAATGCTATATGGGGATGCCGTTCACTTCGAGAGCTGCTTCTCGACAACAATCAGATCGGAGACCGCGGGGCGGGGCAAATCGCTGCCGTCTTAGCCTCTGCGAATCGCTTGGAGACCCTAAACGTTGGCTTCAATCGAATCAAAGCAGTAGGCATTAAGGCGATCATGAAGACTGTTCCCGAAAGCGAGAGTTTACATTCCCTTTCTCTGTCGGGGAACACCGTTGACGCCAGTGCCGCGAGAAGTATTGCCTATGCTCTGGCATTCAATCATTCTCTTCTTTCGCTCTCGCTAGTGAACACCTCAATTCAACATGAAGGACAGCGACATATTACTGCAGGAATTGTTTCCAATAGTCACATTAAACTCTTGCAACTGAACGGCTTCCGAATTGGCCCGATCGTTGTCACGCTCGGCTTTCCAGCTGCCTTGGAACATTGGAGCAATGATCAGATTCTCAACTTTATTCATTTAATGTGGGACAAATCCGCTGAGTTGGTGGCACAACAGGAGCACGAGGCAAAACCAGTCTTTGACACATCACGCTTTTTCTCGAAGGCGAATCCTCGAGATCGAGCGGCCCCGTTGGACGCCGCGGTCGTGGTTGACGTGGCAAAGAAGGCCTATGTGGAACTTGTTACGGAGGGGGTTGATATTTTTTCAAAGCGACCTGGCAATATGCACGAGCTGTCGCCGCTACCAGGTGATAACTTCATAGTAGAGTCGACGAGGAAGGTCGGAGAGAACAGCTATGCCGAATCGTCGCTTGAAAGCCATGTTCAAGCTCGTTCTTTCGTGACATCCCCAGAATTAGCCGGCTCTGAAACCTATGTTCCAGATCCTCAGCGAAAGAAACGCGTCATTGAGTGGCTTTGTTCTAATATTCAGAACCTGAACAAAATGGCCCAGCAGCCCTTTAACTCGAAAGAGTTATGGGCGCTTCACCAGCGATACTTTACGCCAGTCGTCAACGAGTGTGGCGGAAGCGTCAACCCTACTTCAGAAACGTCCAACAATCAAAACGGGAATCCAAAATTACACGCTTCCAGGGTTTCTCGATCTAACTCGACTGAGAACCCAGCTGATATGATGAATGATTCAACGGATGACACACTGATGACCCAATCGAGTGACCCTTTCATCTTGGATTCGCCTCAAGGCATCGTTTCCTTGCCCGTTCTGAAAAGAAAAGTGTCTTACCGATTTCTTGGTGATGCAATGGTAAATTCAGCCCCTCGAATGTCAAATTGTGTGGAGATGCGCGGGCCTGAGACAGAACAGCCAATTTCGAACGGAATGGTGTCCATGATGATTGAAGGAGGCCCGGTTGGCCACTCGATGCCTCGCAAAACCAAACGTGCACGGAGGAATCGCACTCGCATTTCATTTCTACCTCGTGTGAAGGTAAAGCTGGATTCGTATTTGGACGTCTGTCACGAGAAAGCGTTGACGATGATGAGGCAACTGTACTTTGTTGAACGAGCAATCTTGCTGGGTCAGTTGAATTCAGATGTGAACTCGATGCCGTACAGTGCCCGCATGCACTTGCACGGCGTCCTTGCTATGGACGCTGAAATGATTTTAGTTGACATGATATAGAAATACATAATCTGAGTGAACAGTTATAACAACTAATTTGCAAAACACTTTTAGAAAGTATGCGAACTACCTCCGTGACAAGCTAATTATTTTGCTTGGGCGAAAGGCAGCTATTGTGCTTTCTTAACAAGATGATACCACGATCGAGGGATCGTTGCTCGTATCGCAATCCAAGCTACTGTGTACATGCAACGGCTGATCGGGTGAAGTCGATCGAGGCCGACCCGTGGTTTCATTTCTCGTATTGTTGTTCTCTGTACAAATGACTTTCTGATGGCGCAGGGTAGCGCTCACGCGAGGTCCACGTCGAGCTGGCTTTGTTCGCAATCTTTGATCGCCATTCCCCAGCCGCTTTACAAGCTGCTTACCCGCTGTAGTCGTCTTCGCCCAGTCTTGCCAACGTTGCCCAGCATTGCGATTGCGTTGAATTGTCACTGCCTGTGGTAACAGACTCCACGGCTCCCAACCACCGAGACGACGCAAAATTCGAGCATCAAAGAGAGCATCCCGAATTTGAGTGTCGTGGAACACGCTAGACGGGAGCTTTTCACCAGCAGACCGAATCCATTCCCGTTCCGTTTGTTCCCACGCGAATAATGCGTGGCTGGTCTCGAACAAGACGTTAGCGATCGTTTCCACCACTGCTCCCGAGACTGCTTCCCGGCAGGACACCGCTTGTTGGAAATAAAACCCCGGAGAGTCCGTACGGTAGAGTCCGAGAAGGAGCTCACGAGACGATTAGTGAGCTGATATGCGTAAGAGCGGAGAGTCGACTCCATGGCGATTGATGTTTCCAAAAGGTCGTTTTTCGATAGCGCGACCTTGTCGTAGTTGGTGTTGTCCTGATGAATCTGTAGGTTGGTGTTTGAATATGTGCCGTCGTTGGAAAGACGCACAAAATGCGACAAATCTTGCGGACCCAAACACGAGGCCGTGGCCACAAAGTCAGCTAGCGACAATGACGAAGACGAACGGGAAGTCATGCGGTCGACATCCGATACCTTCCGGGGCGGTACAGAAGGTGTACCCTGATCGTGTGTAACAGTGTCCGGTGCGTCGCCAACGAGAACGAGACTATCTCTGTTTGGCTTCCATTCGTCTTCGACGATGCGCTGGACCAGGATATCCACAATCGCTTCGGCTGATGGTAGAGAAGTGTCGTGACCATTTTCTGCCGGTGGAGGATTTTGATTGGATGGGTCTCCACTGGTCGGATCGACCCGTGGTCGCTTTCGTGGTTGACGCATTGCCAACTCGTTGGAACGTTCGGTACCCTCGGACCTGCGCTCCACCCAGACGTACGTTGTGGGGGAAGACTGTAGGTGAGCTCGATACCGTGTCAGAAATTGCGGATTCTTCTCGTCTTGTTCGGCCCGTTCGGCCCGATCGTCCCCCTGTCGGCAGTCCACTTCGACGAAACGCAGCTGTTCGGTTCGGGCCGTGAACGATCTGGCATCCAGTGTACAATCCAACAGGAGTAGTTCCCTTGTCGCCGCCTGCAAAATATCTCGATGCAATGGAAAAAACCGATTGGTGCCAAGATTCGTTATGGTTTGCCGAGGCGACGAAGATCCGTTCGTACGGTCCTCGGCGGGACTTTCGTTATCGGCACGGAAGGGCCAAAGCGCCGATTGTGGATAACACAGTGGTTTCCATTGTCTCGCCCCGTTGGCTTTTGTCGATGGACGGTGAGGCGGTCGAGTCGTTTCCCGTACCGCTGGAGCGCCTCCAGCTTTCGCCGCCGTCGAGGCGGCAGCAGTATCAGTGGCCGTGCCCATGGTGTGTGGACTAGAATGCCCCCAAAATCGACCGTGGGACAAACGACACGACACGAATCGACCACAAGTTGACGGCTTGGACCGTAACGGAGAAGTCAGCAAGTTAGCAAGCAAGCTAGCAAACACACTGGCTAGCTTTTGCTCTGGTCACTGGTGAGATAGAGGGGGGTACCAATGCACACACACACATGCACACACGGCAAATATCGATTGGTGTGGTCGTTTCCGAAAAATGGACATTTTCTCAGAACTGAGTCGATTCGACGGGTTCGTGCCAGGGAAAGCCAAATATAGCAATGACTCGGTCGCCGCCGTTTTCGTGGGATCGACGAAGAAGAATGCGTTCGTGAAACAGAAAGTCCAGGCACCACTTTGTGTATAGGGGACCAGAAGCGAACCATCCCACCAAAACCCGGTTGTTTGACAAAACCCTGTCCAGGGGCAGATTCGACCAAAACACGGAACGGATTGTGACATTTGCCACACCATGTCGAAGAAAAGGATATTGGCATATGTACCCTTCCTGCCCTCCAAGGACCGCTTCCCGGCTCTGCTGGTTCGACATTGACATCAACATTGCCGTACATCGACACAAACCCGCATTTTTCGTTTGCACTTTGTAGGTCTCCGTAACGAATTTTACATTAGCATGAGGCAGAGACGGCTTCGAAGTCAAGTATGGGTAGCTCCATTCCTCGCACTGGCACCAACAGCGACGAAACCGAACGTGGCGGCGTTCTCGCGAGGCAGCTCGTTGCCTACAAGCACGCTCCAGGCCCAGAAGTCCACCGATATTGTCTTTGTGCGTCACGGATGTACGTACATGAACGAATACTTGGGTCAGGGGCCGTCGTTCGGAGCACCATACTTTACGGACGTCTTTCGGGACGCGCCGGCAAGGGATCGCTATCACGATACTCCCCTTAGCGAGCGCGGTTGGCGACAAGTCCGACAACTCCAAACGGACCAACCTGACTTTGTGCACGATGTTGATCTCGTCGTTGTCAGTCCCCTACGAAGGGCTTTGCAAACCTTCCATCTAGGTCTTTCCGAATGGGTAGGGCAACAGTCACCAGCCCTAGCCTCCGCCCGCACTCACCCGTCTACTCCCCGCCGTCACGTTCCCATCATCGCACACCCCGCCGCAGCCGAGCGTTTGTATCTCGTCAGTGACGTTGGAAGACCAGTATCACTCTTGAGGCAGGACTATCCGTACATCGATTTCGACACCCACTTTACCGACGATCCACAATGGTGGTGGCGGCACAACCCTGTCGGTGACGGGCCCTACCAAGAATGGCGTCCCACCGGACAAGGACAAGCCTACGCTTGCTGGAGTGAACCACAGCACGCCTTTGACGCTCGCATGCATCATCTGTACGCATTCTTGCGGACGCAGGTGGCAGGGGGAAAGTACCGTACGATTGCCGTAGTTTGTCACCATGGCGTCATTGATTGGATGCTGGGACAAAACTTTGACAACTGTCAGTGGCGTCGCGTTCCCTGGCAGGAAATTCAACCGGCGGCCCTATCAATACCCACTACCACCGTGCGGAATGCGCCGAAATAGAGGAAGGGGGTTTGGATGACATGAAATTAGAAGGGGTTAACTGCAAATGCAAATATAGCCACGCGACCAACTTTGGTTTTGCGCTGGTTGTCTTTGCAGGGTCCGGCGTGCTTCTAAAGTGACAATTTGTGATCACAATTCCCAATATTGCCAGCATTTAAACTCCAAAGTGGGCTGACACTATTGCTATGAGTGTGGTGCATGCCGTGGAGGATACATGATGCTGTGCAATTCATCAAGCTGAGACATGTGGAAAGGATTTGATCCCAATCTTACACCAAAGAGACAATAAGTTGCTACTGCAACAAAGACCAAAAACCGTTGTGCTTTTGGAACTTCTGCAAAAGAAAAGCTTAGGTGGACCACAATGATTATGTGAGGGTAGGATTGCTTGCAATGAAATTACTTCCGTAATTTTAAGCATGTCATTTGCCAGGCACTGACTGGGAAAACGCACCGAGTAACCTTGACCAAGTCGCAGTGTAGCTTTCATAGCGGTTCACGTGGCTGCATACCTTATTTTGCGGGGAAGCAAGGTTTTCCGTTGGCGTCAGGATCGGTCTTATCCAGACGACAACCTATATATCACGATTCGCAAACAAAAGAAAGTCGGCCCGTTCGTTTGGAGCACGCTCGTCGTTGTATTTTCAGTTCATAACACTCTAATTGATTGAATTACTTACAGTCAAAGAATTTCCGTTGACTAGCTTCTGAACCCAATCAACAGTTTTTGTGCTAAACACTTAACTCTCTTAGTACAAAAACAGCTCACATAAACTGTCAGTCTCCGTAATTTGATTTCCATTTCATAGATCAAGACAGTACAAAGTTAAGAACTTCGTGGGGCAAAATCGACGTGCCTGGCGCTGACGAAGGAAAAAAAATCATGATTAATATCAATCGAAGGCTTTTGGCGATATTAAATTTTTCGAATATTGACAGTACAATCTAAAATACTGATCGAACGGCGCTTAACTGTCGTTTTCATCGCAATTACCCTCTCGACAGACTAACTGCCATTTTTACAATCACTCACAATCCCAATTACATATTATAAACCTCACAATCTTCAGCAAGCACCATGGCCAAAGTGCGCCCACCTCACACCAACCGCTTAAGAATGATGCTTCGCAATATGCCTAGAAAGGAAATGTCGGCTGCTTTCATTGCCTCTACTCTTTTGCTTCTCATTTTCATGATGAGCTCCGGTACAGAGACAGACATGAGCTTCAAGGATGCCTCTCTCAGATCCTTGAAGGCTATCAGCACTACCACGACCATTCCCAGCACCTGCAATGCTGCCTTGAGTTCGGACTTTGCATCCTCCTCCATGGTGCCGAAAGTTTCCAATGACAACGCCAGGAGACTGGCTCAAGGTGGCTACACGCTCATTGCTCAGGGTTCTGGACCGGTCGAGCTGGTAGGACTCTTCTCTATGGCCCTATCCGAGATTCAGCACTCCAGCAATATTTTTGGCTCTGTTGGAGAACTAGGAGTTCACCATGGGCGGTTTACCAGTTGTCTCTTTATTACAGCACGCGAAAATGAGAAGCTTGTTATCGCTGACATTTTTGAACAGCAAAATAAAAACGAAGATAAAAGTGGCAACGGAGACAAGGCCAAATTTATGGAAGGATTGGCGGTCTATGGACTTGAAGAGAAAGATCTTCACACGGTATTCACCGGAAGCACCCTCGAGATCCCCATGAACTGGTCCCAAAAAAGAAACTTTGAGCCGTTTCGTTTGGTTTCCGTTGACGCAGGCCACACTGAGCTCCTGACGAAAAATGATATTACCATTGCCTCTTGCAATCTTTTGATAGGTGGCATTATAGTTCTTGATGATGTTCTCCATCCACATTGGCTTGGTGTCACCGAAGGAATCTTCAACTATTTCCATGAAATGAAGGGAAATAGCCGCCAGCAGCTTTACCCCTTCTTGCTTTGCAATGGCAAGTTATTTTTGACCAACGATCTCGCCAGTCACGGCAAATATTACAACTCGCTCAAGAACAACCCAGTCGTCAACATGTTTCTTGCAACAGATGCGACAATGTGGGGGGGAAGTAGTATGTTTCTCATGAATGAAGCGGAATTTCTATTCTGTCATAGCCCCGAGTCTTTCAATGCTCATGACGTATGGGCAAGTCTCGTGTATTAACACGAGTGGAGCTTTAGTGGGTGCTGTGGCATTTGTAATGTAATGGCGGCTTTTGGCAATAACCAATCGTGTAGCACGGATCCTTTTCTTATCAATCTGTATAAAGTACAGAATAATGATAAGAACATTATCCCGGAGGCAATTTTGGAAACTGCTTGTACATTGTTTCCGTTTTGGTGTATTGCTAGAAGGGCACGTTGTTTACAGTCTGGGCTTCTTCATAGCTTTCGGCTCCGAAATAGTATCAGTTACCTCCCTTGGATGCAAATTTTACGGTCCTTCCAACATTACAACTTTTTCGACATTGAGCTCAAATCACAGTGATCATATACCGAGAATTTTAGTTCGACGGGAGTGTAATAGATAGGGAATACTTCACGACAAAGGAGTTTCATCAATCGACACTGTGCACAGAAGCTTCCCACGGCTTCAAAGGACAAAACCGATTCCACCGACAATTGCAGATCAAGCTTGCCCTGTGATGGACTGACTCCTCCTACACGAGTTCCTAAAATTTCAACATGGAGGGTGCAATCACTTCTGATATTGTATAATTGGTAAAGGCAATGCCTGGTGTTCGATCTAGATGTAGGCAGCCCGCTCCGGCAGGATAAGCAAACCTGCCGTTTCGGTCGCTCTAAGTTGACGTAGCATCAATCACCAACCATCAGCTACACTTGCAAGGACAAGTCTTTTCCGTTTCGTCAAATGCCCGTTGTCAAACGTTCCGCCGCAGCTCAGTGCTTGTATCTCATCAAGTACACCTAAGATCAGTATCGCTTTTAAACAGCGTCAACTTTAACAGTTATTTTGTAGACGATCGAAAAGGTTGTGGTAGCACAATCCTGCCCATAATGTTCCTTACCAAGAATGGCGTCCCCCTAGACAGGGACAAGCAGACACCGCAAAAATAAGCGCAGCACATCTTGGATGCTTGCATGCAGCACCTGTTGGCTAGGACAATTGCTTTAGTTTGTCTCCACGAAGCGGTCGATTGGACGCTGCACCATTATTTTGACAACCCTTAGTGAACCCAGTATCCTTCCCGTAAATTCTGCCTGTGGTCATATTAACGCCTACCGCTACCTCGCGGAATAGGCAGAAAGTGAGGCAAGGAACTCAAGCGTTGAATGATACTGCTATTTTCAATATTTGTAACCAAAGCCACGTCCTCATTGGTTTCTATTCAGTAGAGTCCTGATGTTAGCCAAATTGACAGTTACTGCGTCCAAGCAGTTCCACCACATCCAGCAAGTCTTCAAACACGAGTGCGCCTCTTCTTTTCCATTCAGCAGCAAGCTCATCTTCTCCGTATCGACTCAAGAGTGCCGCGTGCATCCCTGCTCGACGAGCCCCCTCAAAGTCCTTTTGGAAATCGTTCCCGATGTGAAGGACTTGAGAGGGAAGCAAAGGATCGTTTACGTCGTACGAGTTCTGTGATACTAAATACAGCTCAGCTTGCTTGAGTGCTGCCAGAAAGAATCGGGCATCCGGTTTTTCCAAGCCAAAATCTTTGGAAAAACATTGAAATTGTAACTCGTCGTGCGTCAAACCGAGCATGGGTAGTATGGAGTCACCGTACCGTTCGTCAGCGTTGCTCAAGACACCGCACACTATGCGACTACGGTTTGCCCATTGTAAAAAAGGTAGCGCATCGTCGAATTTTTCATAGCAAGCTTGAGAACCAAATATGGAGTAAATTCGTTGAAAAACAGCTTCTTGTTGCGCTTCGTTCATTCTGGCACCAGCAAGTTCGAAGGAACGGAGTACACACCGTTTCCACCATTCTTTCGCCGAAATGTCATGGCCACCGAAGCAAGGATATATTTGGCAACATTCCCTATAGCCTTGGCTGAAGGCCTTGTGAATAGGCAGAGGGCCATTATGACCAGTGGAACTCGCAGGATCATCTGGGACGAAATCAATACCACATTTCTGTGCCGATCCAAGATAGTGTTCTTCAATCGACCCACGAAATGATACAAGTGTTCCAGTCACATCACACGTAATCACACGGACTCGCTTGGGATGAATCTTTGGCCATGTTCCCATGAAGCGGCATACCGTATGTCGGCAAAGGGCTGTGGTAGCGTTGTGAGGATTTTGAGGATAACAGCTCACAATCTTGGTAGCTATCGCTTGTCCACCTCCACAAATTGGCAACTGCCTCAAAAAATTCGCACGCGCCATTATAATTGGTGCAGCCTGGAAATTCATTCCAACACGTCTCATGTCGTTGATACCGTGGACAACGACTGAAGAAGGAGGGCGTGGACAGTTGTGCAGTAAGCCACGAGACAAAACAAAAATGGATAAGGTGGGATAGAGAGCAACCTGACGGTGAGTTCTCTTTCGGCCACTCGAACCAATCTAGTGGAGGGCTAGGTCTTTAGCAGAATTCGCTCACGTTTCCAATCGAATTGAAACGCGATGGTCTTCTAATTCTAGTTTTCTCTTTATGCTAGAGATAGCAGAGCTGATTCAACAAGCAATTCATCTTTCTAGTTCATCTAGAATCCCGTTAAACAAGGTTGAAGAGACTTTAGTTTGTTCTGACTAGAATTTAAAGTTCTTGCCAATATCATCGTCTTCATCTTTGCCTTTCCGCTTGGACGATTCACCAGCTGGTAAGGCCTTGGATAAAACGCTTTCGGCACCCTCAGGTATAGCTGATTGTAGTCCTGGAACCAGATAGGACATTTCAGAAGCAAAGACAGTTCCCTGAGAAGTAACGGCCTTGGTTTGGTCAATAATCTGATAGAGTTGCTTCGGCGCCGAAGGATCCATAGGTGTTTCATTCCCATGCTGTTTGCGTAGATCCATGGGTCCTGAGGATGTCAAGCTCGGAGGTGGAGACAATACTGAATCTGTACCATCGACAACCGTAACCTCTGATTCTTCTTCCTCCTCACTTGATTCTTCCATGTCTTCGTCGCTCGACTCTTCTTCCGACGCTTCGGCATCGTCGACAAAGCCTGTTGGTAGCGCTCCCCATTGTGCTTTGGCAATCGTTTTGCCGTCGCTTGTCACAAGGGCACTGTTGGTAGTATCCTTGCGAGATCCGGTACCGGGGGCGTCAAAAGGATTGCCGCCGTACAGTGGGCGACCGTAGGCATCAATCGGTGGCTTTCCCCAGCCACCTGGGTGGTAGCCATACTGACACTCTTGTGTTGGCAACGGGGCAGTTAAACCAGGAATCTTGAGAGACGGATAGCTCGGTGGTGGTCCGTAACGTTGCATATTCAGCAGCCACGGTGGCGGCGAGGATTCAGAAGCCATGCCCAACGCATCCCGGAGTTTCTGGCTCAACGGCCCTCCAGGCTGCACCTTTGCCTGTACCTCGAGCTCTTTTCCTTCGTAGTAGGTATCTCCAAACTTTGTGAGATTTGCCGGTTTAGTTTGATGCTTGAAAAAGGCATCGTGTAGAGTTTTGTAATCGACATCAATGGCACCCATTTTGGGAGCAACGCGCGAACGATTTTTCTGTTTCGCAGACATGTCTGATTCAGCCTCCATGACTGTATCACGAATTTCGGTAATACCGGTCTTGATAATGAAATCAGGGAGTTGAAATGGCGGCTTTTCAAAACCCCGCTTGCCCTGCAGGTATTTACGCTTCCGACCCCAATGTCGCGGGACAGGTACTGTGCCAGCAGCTGCCTTGAGCTCGATGAGAAAATCCGGATCGGCGGCGGTCACGTCATGTGCTTCTACCAAGTCAGGGCGAAGTACACGCCTCTTGAGTTCGGCAACTGATGGACGCAACAATTCGCGAAGTTTTCGCTTGCTGACCGCACCACCATCTTCCTCATCTTCATTGGACTCCTCGTGTCCGCCCTCGATATCTACACTTTTCGCTTCGGAATATTCACCACGATCGTCATCCGAAACAACCACAGCCGCAGCTCTCTCCTGAAACTTTCGCAAAGCGTCAAACGCCTCATCGGCTGGCAAGATGGGCTCGGCAACGTATTCGACCTCCACCTCGTCTTCATCGTCCTCATCTGCTTTCGCCACTTCCGCGCTTTTTTGGTTTTCGGCTTCTTCCTCTTTACGCTGGTCTTCGCGCTCGCGCTTTTTGCGCTCTCTCTTTCGGCGATTGCGCTCAGCAGTCGAAAATCCCATGGTCGATTGTTGGCGTTGTTGCGATCTACTGGTATGACTTTCATAAATCTATCAGTATTGCCATCGCAGTCCTCATCGTAACGAAAACAGAAGATGTCCCTGTCTGCCTACCGTAGGTCGTCCTCCGTAAGTACTCAAAGTGAGTCAAAACGAACAGGATTTGATTGGCTTTCTATATCGAAAGACCCGTCATCTGACTCATTTTCCAAGTTAGACAAATTTGGAAACACTACGACCTCTCTCTAGCAGCTATATGGATAGAGAAAGACAGGACCTATACAACAAAAGCAAACCCACGTATTTTATGCAGTTTATGAGCTACCACAGCTTCCTTTCTGTCAGTAGATCTTATTTGAAGCGTACTAATCAGAAGGCAAAACATTAGAGCGCAGCTTGGAGATATCGTTCTCGCCAATTCGTACTCTCTCACAAAATTTGGTAGTTCCCATTGGACTTTCTCAAAATGATACCGTTGCTTCGGAGGTCTTCAACCAGCGGCTGGAATTCGCTCAAACCGCAATTTACTTTGTCTGCAATCCGTCGGAGATCGTCAAGGCTACATTCAGCTCCGGCTCCAATTAAGCGCTGCATCTCTTGGACGAAGGCCTTTTTCATTTTCTTATTGCTTTTGCCGCCAGCACCTCCACGTATTGGATCAAGCACGCCGCTTTCGTCGCGGTGCACTTGCTCAACCGATTTGCTCATGAGTTCAACCACATCCAAGGCGTCTTCCTTGAGGACAAAGTCACGCAGACATGCCTTGGCTCGTGCCTGACATAAACGAATCAAGGCTTCGAGCTGACGCGTGGTAATAGGGACAGTATCCCGTGGACGGCGTCCTCCGTCAGCAGGATAACGCAAGTCCATGAAGAAATCCTTTAATACAGTTGCAGCTTCAGCTGTCATTTTTGGTTTGCAATACTCGCGCGCGTAAGCAATATAATCCCGGACTAGATCAGCCGGTAGTGGGTCCTTTTGAAAGCCAGTTACCCACGCAAGTCGTTCTGAGAGAGGTATCCGTTGCGTACCTTCACCTTTCCCGTTTCCAGCGGTCATGACTCGTTGAGAAAGATCGATATCGCTATGCATCAAGGGATTGTTATTGCTGCCGTTTCGGTAAAGATTCATAATGTTGCTCGACACCATCCGATCTTGCTCTTTATTCGCACGATCACGTAAAATATATACTAGATCAAATCTTGACAAAATTGGCTTGGCCATGTTGAGATTTTCCGCAACCGTCTTGTTCATGTTGTAGCTACCGTGCTTGGGATTGGCGGCGGCAATAAGACTACACCTCGCCGGTAGGGAGGCCACAACGCCAGCCTTGGCGATAGAAACTTGCTGTTGCTCCATCGCTTCCAGCAGACCATCCTGGTGGTTTTTCGCCATTTTGTCGAACTCGTCGATGCAGCAGACGCCTTGGTCAGCCAACACTAGAGCACCCGCTTCGATACCCGACTCACCCCCCTCTTCTTTGGTCAATGTGACGGTCAGGCCCGTGGTGGACGAAGTATTGCCACCTACATACACAGAGCGGGCCGCGAGTTGGCATGCCGCCAAAAGCATTTGCGATTTACCCATACCTGCACAAATCGAGGCTCTGAGGGTAAGCCACAAGAATTGGAACAAGGAAAAACAATGTTCTCGGATACACACCTGGATCACCGACAATCAGAATGTGTGAATTCGAACGGATCGACTGCCCCTTATCCATTCCTCCTCCAGAACTACTCGGCGGTGTTCCCCCTAGCAAGCACAAGAGGAGTCCAGCCTTGACTTCGTCATGTCCGATAATAGAAGGACACAATGACCGCACCAGTAGATCGAACGGGAAGGCCCGTCGCTCGGGCAAGCCAAAGTATCGATGATCCGCGTGACACAATTGAGTAATGGCCTGCAGCTGCTGTGAGGTATACACAACTTGCGCGGTCGTTTTGGACGTTTGTGATCGGCTCCCTCGTTCCGAGAGCGTAGTAATGGAGTGTGCTTGCAGAAAGAGTTGGTACGTAGAGGTTTCTTGTGCGCGCTTACCTGTTTTTCCGGCGGCCACGGCCGTATTGACGGCGGCTACGGTGGCCGCCAGCATGACGAGATCTCCGGGCCGGCACACGTCCACCAAATCCTGAACGCATTCGACCACTAGCTGACGGGGTGTCCGTCCCGCGTGTGATATGGACTCTTCCTGGGCTTCCTGCAAACGCAGTTCCTGGACGTTGGTGTAGCGAGTGGTGGGACGGACCAAAGAGAAAGTGCGACTGGTACAGGAGGTTCCACTGCAACGGGTTGGGAGCGAGTACCGTCCTGCAGTAAAGGCGTGCGTGACGAGTACTCCGCACTTTCCGCACGCAAAGTCGGCGGTGGCGATCCGCAGTCGTTTGGGACGTGCTTTGACGACGTGGCCTTGAACGGTCAAGAGCTTTCCCACCAAGCCTGTTTTGATGTCCATCATTTGAACAGTTGGTTGGACGTGCACAAATCTCACATGGATCTGTGTCGAGCCGATAAAGCGATCTACCTCCGTTTCATACGACGTGCAGTGTTCGTCGGTTGTTGATTGCTGTTGATGTTGTTGTTTTTGTGCGTACGCGTTGACAATGGCGAGAGCCATCGCACAGCCCACGACACGGAGACCATCGTGGGGCATGTGATAGAGAAAGGCTCCCAGCGACTCGCGTCGGACAAAATCATCCGTCGGCGTTTGACCCTGACATTCGAAATGGTTAAGTTCCGAAAGAAAGTCTTCGTGATGAATGGCAATCACACGACGGCCTGGTGCGAACAAGCGCGGCGACCGAGTCTTTGGTGACGTACAACGGTCGCTGGTGCCCGAGAGGGCGAGCTTCAGGAACGGTGCCAAACATGTTTGGGACAAATCTTTGACCCATCTCGATCGTCCAATCTCAGTGTTTCCCACTAGACACGAATTTTCAGACAATAGGGTGCCAAGGAAATGCCGTAGACGGACGACAAAGGAAAAAGCTGGTTCGGGTACACGGCGTATCGCAGATTTTCCCAAGACCTCATTACTGGGTTGGACATCCACCAATTCTCGTGCGTGGATGGTCCAGAGTCGTAACAGTTGATCCTTTTGATCGGTATTGAGTTCTGGTGGGACTGAACGAAGTCCTGTCGTTGTTTCTGCTGTCATGGTGGATCGGACCGACAAATGATACTGTCGGAGGTGTTTTTCGAGCGAGAGCTGGAGAAAGTAACAATCGACCTGTCGAGTCGGCTTTTTTTTTGTACCTTTGACATAACCCTAGCCAAATATGTGGGAGGGATGGTGTGGAGCCGTCTGCGAAACGGACGTTGACCAGTAGCGAACAAATCCAAACCCTCCACCAAAGAGTATAAAACGTGACCTGGATGCGGCTGTGGCTGAAACAAGCAAGTGTATATGTGGTAGCGACGGTGTCAACTGTAAATCGTGTTGAGCGGAGGAAACCGATGGGAGCATGCGATCGGTTTTAATTGCTTTCGCAGTTCTTCAACGAGCGAGACCAACGTGATTTTCCATGCCAGAGCACCCAAAGACAATCGAAAAGTGAAGGTTTTTCTATACCGTTCCCTTTAATTGTCACAAAGTCACGCGATTGTGAGAAGCGGCGCGTGTGTTTATGGTTAAAGAAAGCTCTTTTCCGTAAGCAATTCGAAATATTTTCTGGTGCTCAATCAAGGCAAAGTGCAACAGATTCTCATGACGGATTGGCAGAGTCTCGACCAATCGTCGTTGAACGTACGGGTTGATCCTTCAACAGCGTCATCCCCATCCACCGACCTTCTTGCGTCCAAAAATGATGGCTTGGCGACAAAAGCTTCGTCATCTTCTAAAATGGACGCCGGTAAGCCTCCTACTGCTGTTGCTGCTGGTGGTAGTGGAGCGGCCAACGAAACAGTGGGCTGTGAGTTTTCGATGGAACGCAATCCCCCTTGGAATGGCGGCCAACCCGCTGTAGAAGACTCCAACGGCAAAATCATTGACGCTCTCCAGGAAGATGTGGGTGACTCCACCTTTTCTCCAAGCCCACAACTATCCAAAGGCAATCGCGGACAGCACGTTTTATACATTTCTACGTTTGCCGTATTTGGCACCGTTATTCGTGTCTTTACGGGTCGTCTGTTTGGAGGGGATTGTGGAAACACAGCCAGCACGTCCACGTCGGTCGTAGCCGACTTTGTCGAACCGTGGGCGTCTCTTGTGTGCGTCACGGCCAATGGCAAGACAGACCAGACCGGAGGGGCTTTGTTTACCGATTTGCCAGCCAACATGCTCGGTTCGTTCCTGATTGGTGTGCTGTCTTTGATGGGAACTCATCGCAATAGGACGAATCATCCGTTACCATGGTTTCGCGCCGATCATCCCTTACAGCGGCATACCGCCTTTCACGTGGCCCTAGTGACCGGATTGTGTGGATGTTTGACAACCTGTAAGTCTACGAAGCGGATGGGTCTTCGTGTGACTAGTGTGCGAACTTTGTTTGGACTCACGAGCATTCTCGGCATTTTTTCTGGTGTACCCGTTGCGCTACAGTTGCTTCGTGGAATACACAAATGGTTGTCATGCTGGACGGTACCGATACGGTTTTAGGGTCACAGCCGGTACCGGCTTTGTTTGGGTACCTAATTGGTATCTCCACCGCCGCGACTAGTTTTCTTTCCGGGCGTCACTGCAATATGTTGCTACGCTCCCGGCATCGGGAGTCTTTGAGTTCTACTCGCAACGACATTCCCGCGGTGGATACCGAGCTGGGACAACCGGTGCTTGAACGTCCGCCACCGCCGTCATCCAGAGCTCCAGTTCAGCCATGTTGGCTCACTCGTCTACTAGGCATACGCGTGGCCCCGTTCTTGGTCGTGACGGTGTTGATTGGTGCCTTCGTCGTTGGTGATGTTGTTTATCAGGTTCCCTTTTACCGCAAAATGTGGATCTCGATCGCGTTGACACCGTTGGGAGCGTTACTGCGGTGGCGCCTTTCTCGTTGGAACTCCAAGATTGTCTGGAATCGACTCGCCTGGGTGCCATGGGGAACGCTCGTCGCGAATCTACTCGCCGCTGTGCTCTCTGCGGCGGCCGAAGCGATCGGCGAACGTTACTACAAGAACGACGCGTGGACGTTCACCATTTGGAAAGGCGTCGGGGCGGGCTTTGCTGGGAGTCTTTCCACTGTCTCTACGATGGTCAAGGAAATGTTCGCCATGGATTCACCGGCGCGTGCGTATTTCTACGCTACGGTCACAGTAATAGCAGCCGCTCTACTGAGTCTCGCCGTTTACAGCCCCATCATTCGGTCGTAGACACGTGTAAAACTATAGCCAGACGCCTATACTACAATCACAAGTGCCTAGAAAGAGGAATGTGGCCTTGTTGGTGTAGTTAGGTTGATCCAATCGTTCTACGCTACTTAAAACAATTACCACCAGTTATTCCATCTTGTGGGACACGGATACAACAAGCGCTTGCGAGTTCCGCGACGAAGGTGCCGAAACAAGCGACTGCACCCAGGCCAAGGGCTCGGGTTCCAATCCAACGAGATCGACGCGACCTCGGTACGTTGTGGTCAGGCAGCGGATAGTGGCGGAAGCCGTGTCGTCGCATGCCGCCACCAGCGTTGTGTGTCCAAACTGTTGACATCCACGGCGCAAAAGATAGATTGCCTGCATGGCGGCGGGCACGAGCATGGCGACATGCGTACTATGCCAGTCGGCCAAGGGTTTTTCGTCGGGTCCCGTCAAGGAGAAGATCAGGCAGCGGGACAATGCCCGCAACGCCCAGTCCGCGCATGTCAGCATCCCCGGCGGAAGTATCCAGGTGTTGTTCGGTTCGGAACGCGCTCGCTGGGTACGGGAAATGAGTGTTTCTCCGAGACCGCCAATGTAAACACAGAGCGCTCGCACCAAGGGAACGATCAAGGGTTCCGGTGGGCCGTCGGTGAAGTTCGCATTCTTGGGAAGCTTCCAATCCACCCATGCGCGGACATTGGCGTTGTGTCGAGCGGACGATGCGTTCGCATTTAGTGGTTGCCGTTCAGACCCGCCTAACGACTCCAGGATGGTCAACCGCAACACGTCTTCTTCCAAGGGGACTTCGGGGGTGGCACGGTTGCTTTTGGAAGACAAGAAGATACTCATGTCTCGGACGAGTCGTTCTTGTCGCCGGGACTCTTCCGTGTCGAGGTTTGTGACCCCCGGTCGGCTCGTTGGTCGGCAAACTTCCGCGACAATGTCCGTGTCTTGCAGGACACTGTACAGTAGGACACCGAGTTGTCGTTCCATCGAGGAGTCGTCGGCGAGTTGCGCCACGAGCGCGGTCCAGTCGGCCGGTGGATGGAAGAGTGACCAGCGCAGGGCTTCTTCCAGCGCGCCCAAGTACAAGGCTACGAGTGCGCTCGACAGGCCCAGAGTGGCGTACAAGCCGAACCAGTGGGTGGTGTGTCGTGTCGGGTGCCACCAAGCCAAGGCGAATGCGATAGAGACGGCGGGTATGAGTAACGACTGCAGAACCAGCTTTTTCGTCAAGTTGCGCAGCATGAGGTTGATTGATTGGGCGTTGAGGTGGTGTTGTGGTTGGTAGGGACGTGGGTCGAATTCGTGGGAAACGCCGTCCAACGCTGTCCACACGAGGGGACCGGCAATCGTCCAGATACAAGCCGTGAGGATGGCGGTGGCCACGACGGGATCGTTGTCGAGTGACGGTTTCGTGTACCGTGTGAGTACTGTTGTGTTGATGTGGGCCAGGATAACGCCGACGATGAGTGCCACGGTACATTGGGCGACCGTGGCGGCCAGCGTGGGACTCTGTAATCGACGTCCACGGTTGTCGGGTTGTAGCTGAGAATGATCTTTGGGGTCTAGGTGGACGAACGGATGGTGGAACCAGAGGCGGAGTGGATTGAGGATGAGTGGAAACGGAGAGCAACGGACTGTTGGAAAGCGCGAGAGGAGACGCAGACACACGGGTGTAAGAGAGAGAGAGACGGGAGGATGACAGGGGATAAAGTTGGTGTGCGTAGCATACGACACGCTCTTAGCAACTCGTTTCACAACGTGCTTCCATAAGAGATGTCTGGTTGGCGACGCACAAACGGTCTACACATCTACACACACTGATGGTCCACACGAACGGTACGTACCAATGGACTTGGGTCCGACGTAACGAGCCAGTACGGAGAGTCCGAGCAATGCGAGGGAGAGTGCCGTTCGCCAGGCTGCCCGGAAGGAAAGAACCGGGAGTGTTTCGGGTATGGCCATGGCGGTTGCCACGGGTCCCCAGACGTAGCGTGCGAGTAGGAAACTGGTCCATCCGGAAAGGAGGGGCAACCTTGTCGCGTTGTTCCGCAAGGTTTTTTCCAAGGCAATGCGGGAGGAGGCTAGCTGATGGATGAGTCGGTAGGCGGCCAGGTAGAGTGCCAGCCAGAGTAGGAGAAAGAAGACAGCGTGTCCCCGAGTGACCCATTGCAAGGTGCCGAGGAAGACGCGGGAGACGAACGGCAGCACGAAGAACGCAGCGGGGGCGGCGGCGACGACGACGGCGAGTCTCTGGTAGACGAGCGTGAGCGCCACCACCTGATGCAACGCCGGAGCGGGAGCGCGGTGTTGTGGTTCCATGGATAAAAGGATTGGTGTATTTCTTACTCACAGTAAGGGTAACTACAGTAAGTGTCTGTAGGAGTGGATAGATGGATAAGATGTAAATAGAATGGAGTGATGGATAGAATGCGACGAGTGTGGATGTTGTTGGTTTGTGTCCCGTCGTGGAGATAGCTAACGGTTGCCTCCGGTACGGTACCGTTGGTCGTTCTTCCGTTCGAAGTACCCTAACGTTGTTGGCGCAACCCACGAACGGTCGTTCGCGTTCCCCATTCACAGTCAGTCGGGTGTGCTGCCTACGACGTTGGGAGGGAAACGGGAGACGTGAGTCGTTCCGGAGTCGGACAAAAACAAAATGGCAACGAAACGTCACCCAACTGGGACTCGAATGTCCCCGGGCGCCCCTCTCTCTCTAGGTAATTCGTTGGGGGGCCTACAGTCCGCTCCTCGACTACTACTAGCTACTACTAGTAGTAGTAGTAGTGTGAAACCATTCCTACCTATATATCCACACACGAACGAGAATCCCAATCACGAACGGCGTTCTCGCACCGCCCCCCCTGTTTGTTGGATCCGCGAACCGAAACATTGGAACGGGACCATGGCCACAAGGCATGAATACAACCTCCCGTCGGCGCAATCCTCCCATCGAACCTATTCACTGCTACACGTTCGATGTCCCGTGATAGCGTAACCAGTAAGCAGTAGTGTTAGTCGACAACAAACAACGGTCCCACACGCAATTCCCCTCCGCAAGTCCGGTACGTCTGGCCCACACGCACAGGGACGTCGATTCGATTCTACCGTTTCCTTCAGTGTCGTGTGCATACACGACAGCATGACGGCATCACCAAGGGTCGACAAGAAGGAGGATATGACCCACACGGGTTCCGTATCGACGGATGCGTTGGGTATCGTCCCCGTCCTCGCCAGTGCTGTGACAGTCCCTGGTGCCACGCCCCTACGATTAACCGGTACGGTGCTCCCGGAATCCAACCTGACTCTCGTTGGTAGGCACACCAACACCGACGCGCACGATGCAACGTGTGAATCAGACACCCGACACGTTCACCAAGAGCACGTCCGTGCTCACGTCCAACCAAACACCCGTCCCCTCCGACGCAGTGAACGACTCGGATCACGATCTCGCGTCCCGCCGCCGCCACGGAAAGTTGGGACCGTTCGTCGACGTTCACGGCGTTTGCAATCGCGAACGTCCTCCGCGTCAGGCACAAGGACAAAATCAAGGTCCATCATGACGACGAAACCTTCGGGTCGACGGACTCCGTGTCCCCCACCGTCCCTGACGACGGCGCCACGGACGTGTGTTACAGAGAAACCAATGATACCGTGGACCATGGTGGTCCCACACGTTCCCCAAAGCCATCTGGACCGTCATTCCCCTGCGGGCAAACCCACCGCCCTCAATCCCGTCGCCACGTCGGAGGTTTCGACAACGGCGTCGCTGTCTACCATTTTCAGACATACTGTACCGGAGACAGCAAAATTAGCCGGTGCGCAAGATACCACGTCACCATCAGTATCAACGTCGACATCCCAACCCAACCCGTTCGGATCCGTCTCCGCACCAACACTCCGCACGGAGTCTCCACCGACACCACCTTGCGTCTCCGCCACGACACACCCCGATACAATACAAAGCTCCATCCACACCAACGACTCCGTCGAGCTTTCGTCGGTGGCCCATCCTTCCGTCCATCGTGCGTCACCGCCCACTGCCGTCGATCCGACCGACACGCCTCCACCGTGTGCGTTTACACAGTCGCTCGGCCGCGCCGGCTTTGCGATTCTCCGTCCCGTGGATCACGGCGTTGCCCTGCGGTTACCCCTGCCCCAGTCCTGTACGCAACGAGCCGTGGCGTTTCGTGCACGGCAGTTCCGGTTCGGCGATGGTCGTTACGGTACCGCCACGATCCTACCGATCCAGCCGCACCCTGCACCCTTCGTGCAACGGAATCGGTCCTGCCGTTCCGTTCCGGTGCGGGCGGAAATTCTGCCACTACCGTCGCGTATCCCCACTCCGGGACTTTCCAGTCGACCGCGATCCCTAGAACCTGGTCCAGTCCCCGTGGTCGAGGCGATGCAGGTCTCGGTCCCCACGCGTCACCGACCCCAGCGGCGGCATTCGGTCACCGCGTACAATTTGGAGATCCCTCAAGACCGGGGGACGTACCAAGGCTCTCTTCCAATCGTGGATTTCGAAGACTCGCGCGACGGAATGGAGGCGATCATCCACGGACATGAGTTCAAACCGATTCGGGCCCCCGACGGACCATTCCACAACGAGTTGCACGGCCGAGTACCCCTTTCGGCATCCGAGGTTCGTAGAATTACACCGGATCCTATTTCGCCAATCGCTTTCCCGAGGACAGTCGTCGCCAACGACAGTGCCGAAACGGCCATTCTGGAACACCTGGAGCTGGTGATGGACACGTCTTCCGTAGCAACCATCGACCACCTTTCGTACGGTTCTCGAGAGGATCAAATGCAGCTTTCCCGGGAAGACATGGAGGTCTTTTTGACGCCCGCCGTGAATGCACCGTTTCCGGTAGCAGAGATTGATTGCGGGAGGTGGGTTGATACGGCCACGGACGCCGAGGCGACCGAGTTTCTGGCGGGTCTCATGGTCGACGATCCCGAAGCAAGTCTGTCCCTGGCCACAACCGTACCACCGTTCCCGGATGCCGTCTCTTTTCCCGAACCGCTGTCCGCTGCCGTTTCCGAGTCGGAATCTCACAACGTGCGTACGCATCCGTCGACCCAACCGATCGTGAAAGAAAATGTCGACACACTGTCAACACCGATCTAAAGCCCTCGGTTGGAACGGGGGGCGTGGGTGATCGGGTCGCAGGCAGTATTTACTGTGAGACGCCGTTTCGTCCTCGAATGTCTAAAGTAATAATTGGCGTCAATGCTCCATTGTTTACAGTGAGTCATGGTCGTTGTCGTCGTTGCTGTTGTATATGTTGTTAGTTTGGCACAGGAATGAGGTGACAATGAGTAACCTGCAGTCAGTGTGTGAGTAGGTAGTCAGTCTGTGTGTTCGGAACGGAATGGCGTTTGGACGAGTGTCCGGGATCGCAGACGGGACAGGATGGGTATTGTATACGGCACCGATCCGATTGGAACGGTATTCAGAGAGAAGATGATTCGTCCCAAATTCAGCAAAAGACACATGTTTTGTCCCAATCGAAAGGAATCAACCCAGTTTCCAGCGACGAGGCAAACAGACGGAAACCCAAGCGTCGTCGTACCGTTACCCGATGTCCGGTCACGCGTAAGGTATCCCTCCGTCGGAACTCATCCATCGCTACGAACTATCTACCAACCCTATATTCGCTTTCCAACCCGATCGTCTCTCCTCTCTCGTCTCTAGAGACGACATCATCTCCCACTTGCGCGTCGCTTTCTATGTTCGTGGGTGTCTCGCCACCTATTCTGGGTTGCTCTCGGTAGGACATTCGCAGATTTCGTCATGAACGACAAGGAGATTCCTCCCGAGATTGCCGGTGCCTACCGGGAAGCGAAAGCTCGCGGCTTGCCCGACGGATGGTCTTGTACGATTGATGTGAGTCTGTGATCTGCGTATGTGTCTGCAGGAGTCTGTGAACCAGGAGTCTGTGTACGGGTGCACATGGGGTAAACGTTTATCGCGTGTTTGTTTTGCTTGCGTCTCGGTAGCAACCGTGCGACTCTGGACAAGGTCCCGATGCCCGTGTTGTGTTCCCTCGCATCCGTATCCGCACTCATACTCAATCGGACTTCTGACAACTCATATGTTTGGTATCCACTTGCTTCTCTTGTGACAGAAACGCAACCGACGCAAATGGACGGCACCGAATGGTCGTTCGTGCGATTCCATCCCCAAGGCCTTGCAGATTTCGGTCGAACTCGGCTTGTTGCCCTCGGACTTTGTCGTTATTTCGGGAAAACGGAAACGTTCCGCCAAGGGGCAGGCGGAAAGCAGCAAGGCCTCAAAAGGCCATCATCGACCCTCAACGACACCGGCGACGGCGGCGGCTACCCAAGCATCCAATCACACCAAGCATACGGGGAGTAGCAGTCACGGTGTGGAAAAACGTCACCCGGAAGATACATCCGATCATTACGCCTACTTGGACGACGCACCCGAAGAACGTGGTCCACCGCCGGAACCCATGGATCCCGAGCATTCCTTGGACGTGACAGTGAGTACAAAAAAGGTCGCTACGCCTGCGACAACCGTGCACTGGGATCCCGACAGCCCCGACGGCCGTAAAGTTGGTTGGAAGATCAAAATTGCCTTGTCCGGGGACAATTGGGTTGACGGACGCATTGTTCGGTACGATCCGTACACGCACAAACATAAAATAGCCTTGGACCGTGAGGAAGGTAAAGACGACAAAAATCACGGAGGCAACGAACACACTGAAAGTGACGATGCGGCATGGATATGGTTGCGCAATGAGCAACACAATTTGCAAGTCGCCACCCGCATTGTCTGGGCGCACGTCAAGGGGTACGCGTGGTGGCCGGCATTAGTAATGGAATCCAACATGCGCGAAGATCGTAAAGACGGTTACGTTCACGTCGAATTTTTCGGATCGGGTGAAGTCAGTGTCTTGCGCGACTCACCCGAGAGCGTCCGGGACTTTACACCGGATGCGATTGATCCCGTCGTAGCCAAGCACAAAAAGAAACGCAACGTCAAAGCCTATTCACTGGCTTGCAACGAATGTCAACTCGTACGCAACGTACGCAACGAAGCGGCCGTGTTCTATGCCGAAAAAGCCATGCTCATGGCCAACGCACACGCCAACGCCGCCATGAAGTCCAACAACAAAGGGACCGGTAGCCTAGGTGGCTTGGTGGGAAAGTCCATCAAGATACATCGTTCCGACGTGAACTATCCATACGGTGATACGCTCACGGGTACGGTCCGAGCGTTTAGCTCCTTTCAAAAGAAATGGCTGGTTTCTTTTGAAATCTCGGAGCAAACCAAGGCCAAGTACGAGGCAGCGTGGATAAACGTCCTGGCCAAGGACTGTTCCTTGCGTGTCCTCGATAAGGCGAAGAAATCATTCGACACCGAAGATTTGGTGCCTTACCTATACGGGTTCAATACCATTCCTGCAGGCAAGTTGGACCCACAACACGCCAAAAGCCGTGATGCCGACCTGTGTAAGCTGCTAACAGAACGCTGTCATGGTTGCGTCGAGTACCGCAAGCCGGACGATATTCAATGTGTTTGCAAAGAGTGCAGTTCTGTATTTCATTTGAGTTGTTTGGATCCACCCATAAGTCTGGATACATGGATACGCATGCAAAAAGACAATACACCGTTTGTTTGCTCGCGTTGCACTCCGTGCCGCGGCTGCTACCAAAAAGATGTTGCGTTTGGTTGTCACGTACACCCATTGCCTCCAACACTGTCCTTTCCCAACTCGGAAACCTTGAATCTCTGTGCCATGTGCAAAGAAGCCTACGACGCAGAACGTTTCTGTCCGAACTGTGCCCACTCCTGGGACGATAAAAAATTTGACAAAGTTCGACAACAACTCGAGTTTGTCACTACCAAGAAGAAGCGCAAGGGAGGCACCACTCTGATTCAAGACACGGCTTCCCCTTTAGTCTTTGGTTCCTTTAGCGGTGACGAAATACTTCCACTTGGTGCCAAGGTCGATCCAATGCTATTTTATCCCGAAACGTCGAACTGGGGCTATACCGAAGTAGAAATGTTGGTTTGTGATGCCTGTAAGGTGTGGGTACATGCCGGATGTGCTGGTATAACGGAGGATGAGTACGACACAATATCCGATGGAGACCACCCGATTCATAGCAGGGAATTTCTTTGCCGCGTTTGTTGCCGCAAACGATGCAAGGACCTTATCTCGGCACTGCAGCAAGAAGATCGCACTGGGTTGTTTGCCGTTCCCGTGTCGGAAAAGGTGGCGCCAAATTACCGAGATATAATCAAGAACCCAATGGATTTATTCACAATGTTGGAACGAGCTGAAAGTGAAGAGTACCAAAACTACGCTTGGGTACGAGATATGTTCGAGTTAATGGTGCTGAACGCGTTAACGTTCAACCGAATGGTAAGCTTTGAGAAATGATTATGGTTTCTCTCACTTCACTAGTGTTGCATCTCACACGCTTTGTTGCTTCAATTCCTGCATAGTACACGCGGGTATGGATAGAAGTCAAGCGGTTTTACGAAGATTGTTTAAAAAGTATATTTGTGAAGATGGGAAAGGCTGCTCCCCCTGGAAAATGTTGCAAAGATATTGAAAAGAACTTCGTCAAGGCCGAGGTGCTTCGGAAGCAAGAGGAAGATCGTGTACAGATTGATGAGGCCGTAGAAAAGAAAGATCTTGTAGCGGGGTTGATGGCGACTACGATTACTTTACCGAAGCTCAGAGACTCCCCTCCAGATGAAAAATCTTGCGTACCGTTTAGAGAGGTCAAGATGCAATCTGTTGATGCATTCTACTGTTCTTGGATGGATTGCTGCTATACATGCGGAAGCAGCGGGGCTTCTGATACTATGTTGTTTTGCGTAGATTGTGGTGAAGCCTTTCATTCATTTTGTGCGAACGCTCCGGTCCACAGTATGGAAGCTTCATCAGTTGCAGGATGGAGATGTCCAAATTGCAAGATCTGTGAGATATCCGGGGATGTGCCAGCAGACGAAACAAAGATGTTGTTTTGTGAGATGTGCGACCGTGCTTTCACACTCGACCTCCTGGATCCGCCGTTGAAATCAGCTCCTTCCGGTCTATGGATATGTGGGCAGTGTGTAGAATGCAAGTGCTGCAACCAAGCACTTGATCCCAGAGGGGCGAGTTTGACCCACTGGTCTCGTCAACCGGAAGTCTGCTTCAGATGTGGCGGGTGTGACGGCTTGCTGGATGAATCATATCAATGTATGAGCTGCAAGGTATGCGAAAAACTTCTGCGCAGTGACGATGAACATATAATTCGTTGCGTCGACTGTGGTGCTCACGTTCATGCATCATGCGAAGTTCGAGCACTGCAAGCCGAAGCGCAGACGGAAGCCCTAAAAAAGCTGGCTACACGCACTCAAAAGGCCGAGGTACTTCAACATTTCGCTTTTGCTGGAAACTTTGCTGGTGTTTGCTGACTTTTTCTTCCTCTTCTTGCTCCAGAACGTCAAATATCAATGTCTTTCTTGCTTTGAACCTTTGGTGGTCGACGCGGACCGAATTGCTTTACAGCAGAAGTTTTTGAGAAAAGTTGCCTGGGAAAGTGTGGTGAAGGGGACAATCGCCCCAAACGATCAAATATCCCCCTTTGAGATTTTTGAGAAACTATTAGACGAAGTTGATTGGAAAGTTCGTGAGCTTTGGTTCAACGACTATCTAAGTGTGATCCAGGAAGCTTTTCTTCTTTATCGCTCGGCATCAGAACGGCACTCTGACGCCCGTCTGGTTGTTCAGCATGTTTTGGGCAATGAACCGGACATCCCACTTTGGATGGCACAACGGGCACTTCGTTTCATTCTAGTCGTCCGCCGGTCTAAATGGGAGAGTGTCGATGACATAATTTTGAATCAAATTGACGCTTGTGTAGTTGCAGCAAAATTGGCCGCTTCGTTCCTCCGAACAATTTGCTCTACAATGGGAGTCGATATCGAGAAGAACATATCTTGCTACAAGCGTGTGTCTGTGCTCCTTGACCCACCAAACGGCAATGGCACGGCAGCCTACCCTGTCGATATCATCGAGGGTGTTTACGATGATACTCTGGAGCAAGCGTGCAAGCTTGCCGCGAATGAGAATGTTAGTGAGAGCGATATCAATGTCGCTGAAATGAAATTTTCTAGTATGCAGCCGCTGCGTTCATCTCATCCAGTGACGCTACCTTCGCCTTTGTGTGGTTGGAAGCATATTGCTCAGCTTGCAGCGCAAATGGAATGGAAGGATCCGCGGGAGTGCAGCCTTTGTCACTTGTGCGGTGACGACGATGCGGGCTTCCATGATGCTGCGTGCTCAGAAGCAGACGGTGATGAGTACCCACTTCCGAAACTGGGCCGTCTTCTTCCAATGGCAAACGGATTTTGGGTGCACACTCTGTGTGCCTTATGGAGTTCGGAAGTATGGGAAGCTGCAAATGATGGTCTGATCCACGCAGTTGAAAGAGCCCGTGCTCGGGGTGCGCAACTTAAATGCTTTGGATGTGGAAGGCCGGGTGCCACAGTGGGGTGCAACAAGAGTAATTGTTCCTTCAACTATCACTTTCCGTGCGCAAAAGCCTGCGGTGCTGCATTCACAGCGGATCAGCAAGTTTACTGCAAGAACCATCGTTCATCAGCGACGCGCCTCCTATCGAAAGAGGGTTTTGAATTCATGAAAGCACTCATGGTTGCACCTGAAAAGAAGGCTGTTGCGACGGAAAGAGACCACAACGCCGAAGCGATGGATGACGACCTTTGCTCTCGAGTGGGGTGTTTTGTTCTGCACTCGCTTGGCAAAATAGAACAGCATCACGAAGGCTTTCATTCCGAAAATTACTTGATGCCTCCAGGGTACACTGCCACTCGAATTTTTTGGTCGACAGTGCTACCGCGCAGCCGAACTGTCTACATATTGAAGATTGAGAAATCATCCGACAACCGACCCGAATTCTCGATCCTTCCCAGCGATAGCCCCGAAGCGAAAATTTGCGGAACAACAGTCGGGACTGTGTACGGAATACTTATGGATCGTGTCAGGAAGGTGAACTTTGATCATTTCTCCGATGGAGAACTGTATTCAAAACTACCCATAGTTCGACGAACAAGACGCAACACTTTTGGTCTCAACGGCCCACAGGTAAGGTCCTTGTTAAGATATGTAGCATCTCGTTGCTTGCCGGTTGATCATGAACTTACACTTCTCTTGCGTTGCTCAGTTTTTTGGCTTTGGTCTGAACCACATTCGTCGCATGTTGGAAGCCCGTCCTGGCGCCGAGGCCGCGACCGCTCCACTCAACCCTTCCTCACCCAACTATCGTTTTTGCTATACGCAACCGACTATAGAAGCCATATTGGATTTACAACGAAAACGTGCGGCCGCCAAGGCGGAACAGGCATTGGAGAACAGTACAGGCTGCGCTCGGACTGAAGGTATGAACGCCTTTGCTCGAAGTGGTGGTAGTGGTCGTATTACTCGAGCCCTTGTTCGCAGTGCTGAAGAAGACGCGGCCGACGCTGGATCTTCGTCGGCTACAAACAAAAAGAGTGAAGAGAAGGCACAAGCCGACCGCAGCTTAAATCAGGTCAAGTACCGCAGGATGAAAGCCGTACCAATTGAACAGCGGCTCGTCGCGCGAAGATCGCATATTCATGGATGGGGCTTGTTTACCAAATCGGATATCCAGAAGGACGACCCAATCATCGAATATATGGGGGAAGTGATCCGACAGCCAATTGCGGATCAACGAGAACGCGCGTACGAAATTTCCGGAGAAGGTAGCTGCTACATGTTCCGTCTAGACATGCAGCGCATTGTGGATGCGACGAAGATTGGCTGCATGGCACGCTTTATGAATCATTGCTGTGGCCCAAACGCATACGCGAAAATTATTTCGGTTGACGCCGAGTTGGGTCAGGACCGCAAGATTGTGGTGTTTGCAAATCGCGACATATCCGCTGGGGAAGAGATAACGTATGGTACGTTTGAAATTTGGGAAGATGACGAGGGAGAGATTGTTTCCATGGCACTCACTTGCATTAATCTTTCTCATATTGGCATTTGTTTTGCAGATTACAAGTTTCCGGTTGAAGATGGCAGTCTCCGGTGTACTTGCGGGGCTCCCAATTGTATTGGGCGATTGAATTAATGTAATTGCATACTTTAAGATCAATATAAGATTGCCAGCGTTTTCCTAGTGCAAATTAGATAGTCTTATACGCGAAAGGATTTGATGATTCGCCGTTCTTCCCGCTTGGCGTCCCGCTCTTTGATCGTCACCCGCTTGTCACGTACATTTTTTCCCCGACACAAGGCAATTTGCAACTTGACGCGATTTTTATCATTGTAGTAGGCTTTCAAAGGCACAATGGTCATGCCTTGTTGTTCCGTCTGTTGAAGGAACTTGCGGGCTTCGGCTTTGTGTACCAACAGAGCACGGGGTCGGGTTTCTTCATGCTGAAAGAAGGCCCCAGCCTGACTGTGTTTGCCAATGTGCACGTTGTAAAGTATGCAGGATCGCCCATCTTTAGTGGGACGAATATAACCGTCTCGTAGGTTGAGTTTGCCGTTGCGAATCGACTTGACTTCGGTGCCGACCAAGGATATCCCAGCCTCAATGGTATCAACAATTTCGTAGTTGCGGTAGGCGACCCGGTTCACGGAGATTGTGCTATCCCGCGTCTTGTTTTTCTTCTTACTTTTGGCGTACAAAGGAAAAGAACACGGGAAGGCAGGCGAAGTTGGAAGCGCTGGTGGGAGGAAAGCTTGCGCTGGGCGAGCGATACGGACAAGGAAGATTGGAAGGAGAACAAGCAGCGACCTTGCTCGTATTCGTCGCTGTTGGCGAGAATGTGTCATGGAGAGTCAGATTTTCGTAGAGCTAGACTTGCGCGTGGAAGTTTCCTTGCATATCGCTTTAAGGTAGACGGTCTCTCATAGGCAGCAGTAAGATGACATTTGTCAATGTTCGTCATGGTCAACGCAATAAATTAACTTGGCGAGTCCATCATCTCTACCAGCATCACTCGTTCGTTCCTTGTGCGATGAGTTCAATAGACTTTCTCTTTCCGGTGCATGCACTTATAATTCAAAAGTGACGAGAGGAAATTCACTACCTGTAACATATACTATAATCTGGCTTTGGCCCGGAAAATCGCTAATCCGGCGAAGAGATTTGCATAGTTGATGTAGCATGTAACAAAGAGGAGGCTAGAGGGTTCTAACTGGATTCCATTGGTGATTTTCGGCCTCGTTGAGGCCGGATTAGTGAATTTACTTATTTCTTTCTTCGGTCCTATCGCATTCCTGTCACAGTCAGCTTTACACTTGCTAGTTCTCTTGCGAGGGTCGGTATAGATTCAATGCTCTTGGCCAAAGACTAGAATCAAAGGTATGCTCCGAACACTCCCCCGCGAATTCGGCAAAAAGGGCAATTGCGTAGAGTCCTTTGATTTAAATTCCAGCGCTGATCGAAATTCACCCAGGAAACAGTTGGAAGTCTTGTAGTGCTCGGGTCTGATAAGATGGGATTTGGTCGATATTTGACGCCTTTAGTGTTAACCATTAGCTAACGTTATCCTCGGCCAACAAACACGTTGGGCTTTCCGCGATTACGACACGAACGGAAGAATGGAGTATCTATGGGTAGCCGCGAACTCCACACAGTGCGTTTGGTACCAGCGATGACTCTGCCGTGCCGAGACGGTAAGATTGACGAGGACCGAGAGGAAAAAAATCCAGCCACGCCTCTGGTTCAAAAGAAGAGCCAACGCCCCGTAAATCATGACTTCGGCGGTGTAGTGCGGGCAGGTAATGACGCCGAACCATCCCCCGGTGGGCAGTCGATACGGCGACCGGGTGGAACGAGGACGTAAAAGTGTGTAAAGCAACGTTTCCGTACCATGAATAGTTCCCCGTGCAGAACCCAATCCTTCACGGTCGTGTGGGAATTGGTCCTTTTGTTAGCCTAAGCCACGGCATTGACGATTGGAATGAATATTTCTCCGAAATCCTTTTCACAAATACCGAACTTACTTGCAACCAATTGGTGCCGCTAACGCAAGTGACGGCGGTGAGCGCGGACACCGGGAATCACTGACATGGGCCGGAATGGCACCGACCAAAGACACGACGAGTCCACAACGAAATTCGCTGTATTGAATTCTTCGACTTCTCGCGTCATTGTGTTTCACATGGCGAAGTTCGTTGCTGCCCCTACCACCCGTGCTACAGTTTTGTGTCATCAGATTGCTCCGCTCTGTCGCACTTCGTACCAGGCAATACTAAATGACCAGCAAAGCAGTCTTTTCTTTGTGGGATACAGTGCTGCGAGAAGACTACGGCATTTCTCAATTGTTGGCTGATTCTCGGCAATCCTGCAAACGCCGTCATCGATGTCCCATTGATCGTGTGGGAGATGCACATGTGTTCATTCAGGACAGACAATACAGAGATCACGTATTTCTACCTGTCCGAAATGGTTCAGAGCAGATGCAAAGGAGAGTTGACTAACTGCAAAACGTGTAGACTTTTGAACGAGTATACACCACATTCGTAACAACACTGTTGTCTCGTCGCGTGGGACGTATTTGATGGAAGTTTGTCGAGCGCGCAATGTCAAAGAGTCCACCAGTGTGACAGCGGGACGAGAGACTTTCGCCGATAACATCCGTATTGATGAGGCCTTGAAACAGAGAGAGAGAGAGAGAGTAAAGAGTCAGACGACTGACACCAAAAAGACCAAATAATTCTCAATGCTGGTGGAATTTGCAATCTTCAAAGGCAATACCTGTTGGAAAGCAGGTGGCCAAGCGATGAAACGAGTCAAGCTTTTCGGCATCGCACTCATCAAAACCCGGCGATACATTTTCGACGATCTATGTCATTACAAAATACGGAACAAAGAAGAACATTTTGACCCCTGAAGAACCCATTGAGTCCAAGGCAGAGGTAAAGATGTAGTCAGGGGAACGTGTTCCCTGTGGTTGGGTGCTCGTCCAGAATGGCGCAGATCGGGAATGCAGGAGAGCGACAGCTAGCATATGCACCAAGGGTGCATATTCGAGTCGTTGAAAAAGCTTGGCCGAGACGAACACCGTAACTTGAGCCTGCGGTTCCTTCTCGGGGATGACATCGGCATCCACAATTCCAACCATCAAAGACTTTGCCTTCTTGTGATGGTAACAGTCCAGACAAAAAAGTACAAAAACGACCGTCTGCAGGAAATCTTCGCAAAGCCGAACATTCAATCCTTGAATGCCGCAAAAGAAGACGTCGTTCAGGGCGTCAAGTTCTTCGTGTAGGCCGTTCACTGTCAATTGGCTAACAATGGCGTTACTGCGCACGTCGTCCACGACTGGTCCGGTTGCAAGATTGGCAATCCTTTGATACATCCGTCGGAGCAACGCGGCCAGGTGACTGGCTAAGAGACATTGTTCTCGTTCCGCTCCACGGATCCATTCCCGGATAGGTGCGTACTGATTTTGCATCAAGTCGACAATCAGATTAAGACAGGTAAAGTATACGTAGGCATTGGACTGAGCGTACGCGCACGCGCTCGTGGCAGTCTCAAGTGTCACGGAAGAGAGCGGAAAATGGACGTGATCGTTCGTGGGTTCGTGGACTGCCAAGAAAGGAAAGAGCTGGGGTGGTGATCCACCCAGCTGTAACGACTGGGTTTTACATTAATGAGGCCAACGTAGAGTGCTGGTGTGGTCTCCAGTGCTGGCGGTAAAGTACAGGCAATCAATGCATTGATACAGTTTTGGGATAAAATAAAGTATAACGCGGACGGGTCGCGTACCCCGGACACCAGCAGTGTCACGGTGTGTAGCACTTGTGTTTTGACCAGGGGACTCCTGTAGAGTAGACGAAAGTTGATGAGAGTGTCCGAAGCGAGAGGGAGAGAGATGGTTAGTTCTGGGGGAGTTTGGTTTCGGGTGCTACGGACACAACTATCGACGATCGACCTTTGACGGTTTCGAGACAAATCAACGTACCAGACCACTCCGTGCAAGCACCGTTCCGGCGACGAGATCGTAAAAACCCTCGCTTCTTGCTTTCCGACGAACCAGTACTCTCCTTTTTCGCTTCGGCCGCCTGAACCTCACGAACAGGGATCATGTCGCCCGACAAGTTTTGTCCAAACTTGCGCTCTGTGATAGTCACTGGAGTAGCAGTGTCTGGATCGTAGGCTTCCGCATACAAAGTAGGCAACGGAATATCGGTGAACCCTCTCGTCTTCCATAAAACGCGGAACACGCAAACGATATTTTCCGAACATGTAGCGCTTCATGTCTTTCAGTTTGATTGCCCGTTCTTTGCGAGTCTGGTAGTTTGTTGCAGCCTGCAAGACAGCCGTGTAGCGGGACTAGAGACGGGCCTTACAGTTAACTGCATTCTCCCTTTCCTCCTCCGTTAGGTTCGGGTCTTCCACAAACAACTAGTATTGATCCACAATCATCATCCACGGCCCGGAGATGACAAGCCACTGCAATTCTAAAGATCCAACGCAGAACCCAGCCCCACGGAACCCAACAAATCACAAGAGATCCGGCAAAACACGTCATGGTAATCCAAAAGGCGTAGTAAGATACCTCCCAAAGAAAAACGCTCGTGGCGATACTAAGCACCACAACACCTTGACCCAATTGCAACTGAATTGGATACAAGACACCTTTGAGAGGATTCAACGACGTCTGTGCTGAGAGTGGGTTTTTGCTTTGTGTAGTCATATCCATGTCGCCGGCTTCACCATCGTTAACATCTTCTCCTAGAGCTCCTTCCGCAATTCTTCGTCATGCTTCCACTCGAACTCCTTTTGCCTGAGACCACGCTATTCTTGTTCAGCTGCGGCTTCGTTGAAGGCTTTCACGGCCTCTATTTTCTGGCTGGGTTTGACAACACGAGGTTGCGTCTTGCTTGTGGCCAACATGTTGAACACGACAAAAAAGCTACGGCAAGGATGCCAGGGCGATGGTGTTTTGCGACGATACTCGGAAGACGCAACCATTGCCCAACCAATCGAAAAAACAAGAAAAGACGGGAACAAGATTAACATTGCGCGAAATAAGAATGCCCCATGCAAAAGCTGTCATTGAATGCAAAGGCAGATTGAAGGTCTTGCCCTGCCCACGACGACAACTGGAAGATGACCACGCCAAAGTAATACCTGGAAAATGCGTGCAGCCAAGGGTTAGACCCTTCTAGATAACTGCGGAATTCATGCTTGCACAAATCATAAACATACCGTCATACCTGCTTATTGCAGGTAAGGCAGGATTTTCTCGTAGCTTTGCAACTCTTCAACATGCTTCGTAAACGTCGTCATGCGCCACCTGGAAACAACAGATATGGTCGCAAGACAAAACCAAAACTCATTCAAACTCATAGGACAGCCTTTGACAGACTCTCTCGCTTATTGTGATCTTTCTCGGCTTCGCTCCCTTTCTATCGACCGGTCCACGCCCTCTTCTGGTCGTCCACAGTTGCTTTCCGCCGAGCTGCCTGCCGTAGTCATCGTCGTCATCGTCGTCGTCGTGCGACGGACTTTTTCTTTTGGATACAGATTGGCTGTGACATGTTGCATGTTGACTGTGCAAGGGAAACTGATTTTCGTAGATCCCAGTGGTCTCGAAAGGTCGAAAGGTCGAATGGTCGAATGGCTACCACCAGCAAGGCAAATAAATAATGGACGTAGTGGTCGACGACGTTATCGATATCCGGGTAGCCTAATGAAACATTTTCGACGAGATATGTAGTCGGAAAATACGGAACATAGAAAACCGTTTTGACCGTCGTATCGGATGGCCCACGCGATAAGGAGTGTGTGTATAGTGCCTACTTACTGTTACACTAACTGTGAAGATCAGGCGATATCATCACGACCCTACCCTCCCAACAAGACCATCTTCAAGTATTTTTGGGATACTTCAGCGTTTGATAACGTAAAAAACAGGACGGCCGCTTGATTAGCAGTGAGTGTGTCCCAAGTAGCTGGAGCTATTAACTGTAAATTGCTTGTGAAAGTTGTGTTTTACTGTTAGTGCTGAGTGTTGTTGGTTGGCATTGCTCGAAAACATACGAAGACAAGGAGGCTCCCAGTAACATCCACAACCTAGGTAGTTGACTGACTATTCGATACAAACACAGAAGCGTACCATTTACCATATTTTGAAAGGTTAAAGGAAATAATCTATCTTTGTGGACGATTGGATGATTGGATTGTTGGATGGTTGGACGATTGGATGGTTGGATGGTTGGATTGTTGGATGGTTGGATGGTTGGATGGTTGGACGGTTGGATGGTTGGATGGTTGGACAAAAAGGGATCGATTGTCCGACACTATCCAAGCTATCTTTCCGCCGAAAGCATAGCCCCTTGCCTCGCCGGGCCAAAATAAAGAGATGGTCTCTGCGCCATCCTGGTCGCAGCCTTCGCCTGCCGCGCGACCCGTTTCCGCTTGAGATCCAGTTATGAGGAACTACTTACAAAGATATCTCACCAAATTAGCTCAGCCTCCTGGAATCAACTGCTACAGCCGGGAAACCACGCATTTCTCAATCCCGGTCTGAAAGTCTTACGGTATCATCCTCAACGTTGGCGTCATCTGCTAATGCAAAATTGGAGGGAAACTCTGTTCCTGGTCCCTGTTCCTGGCCTCTAGCATTTGTTACTTGTTGGTTTCCCCGCCGCCGCTGCTGCTGCTGCTGCTGCACGGGCAGCCGCCAATGCAGCTAAGCGAGGAGAACGTCGTGGATGCAACCGCGCAATCCGACTTGACCGACGACTGGGCACAGTACGATTGGTACGCCTGGAACGACGGGTAGAGGTATTGCGACGACGTCGCGGCTCATCTGGTACTGTAGCGGCTTCCTCTGGCACGGTTGTCGCTTCTTCTGGCACTGTTGCTTCTACTTCGTCTTCCGTATTGTGAGAACTGTCGTCGTCTGCTTCTCCAGCCACAACACTGTCAACAACAGCAACAACACTGTCAACAACAGCAACAACAACACTGTCAACAACAGCATCAACAGGAGGAGGAGGAAGCGAGGTGGTGAGCTCACAGTCAGGAGCAGTGTACTGCTCTGGTTCTACTGGTTGCGTGGGACCGTCTGTCTTCGCACAAAGCTGTCTCTTCTGCAACCACTGCTCTTCGAACAATTCCATCTCATTCTTCCATGTCCTGGGTTTGAATCCTGTCATGAGTGCCATTCTTTGCTTGTTTTTTGCCATCCTTTGTTTGCGTTTCTTTTGGAGGTCCGTCATCACCATTGGTGTCCGAACTACGACTGTAGAGGCAAAGGTGAGGTGCACTTTCTGCTTTTTCCGGCTTTCCAAGAGATTGGTGTCCTGTATCTTCCTCTGGCTTGTGTTCTCGTGTGGAACAGTTGCTGGAAAGACAAAGGCGTGGCTCACTTTCTGCCTTTTACGACTTTCCAATTGATCGTTGTCCTGCACGTACTTCCTCTTGAGGGTGTTCTCTCGTGGAGCATGGGTTGGAAAGACAACAACATTGTGGCTCACTTTCTGCATCTTGGTAGTCACCAAATGATCGTTGTCCTGTACGTACTTCCTCTTGCGGGTGTTCTCGCTTGGAGCAATGTACGTGTTTCCTTGTCCTGGTCCTGGTCGGGTAGAACCGTTTACCTTCTCATACAAGTGTGTGAGTTTTGTGGCGTTTGTGTAGCGCAACATCTCCCCTTTCGTTGGTTTCCATCAGACTCACCTTGTCCAGCTCCGTCGCGAAAGGCAACTCCTCAATTCCAACAGGATCTCGTGTGAATGTCTGCATCGCGGGGGGTTGATCGAAGCTTGTCGGAACTACACCCTTATGGCTCTCGTTCTGCCTCTCGCCAGACCAGAATTCGATGTATTTGCAAGGTGGACTCATGTCGTTAGTTACAGCTTACAGCTTGGTGTACTTTGTAATTCGCTCGTTGGAATGCGAGCGAGAAACAAGTGTGCGAAGAGGAACGAACGAACAAACGAACGAACGAACAAACGATCGATCGATCAAACGAATCACGAAGTGAGGACAGTCCCAACCTTGGGGAAGAAGAGTTGGCGATAGCATCGGGCTCAAAAGACGTTGGAAATGCACTACTCCGAGGCACCATAAGTCAACCAATGCTCCACTTGGCTCAACTTAACAATGGAAATGGCTCTATTCACGAAATGGATTAACGCATTGCCCAATCCATCACCACAATTAGAAATCGGCAGCCAGCCAGCCAGCCAGCCAGCCCCAACCAATTACGGCACGTCCTGTCTACGCGCAGTGGGTGGTCCACTCGTTGATAAAAAAGGAGGCAGAAAAAAATTCAGATTACATAAGACATATTTTGAAATATTTTTGACTACTTGAGTTTACTTTTTACACTTATGTTAACTGTAAGCTCTGTCGACAATACCTTCCAGCGAATTCCGTATCCTTCCCAGGCCATTGGCGGACGAGGCGTTTCTCCGGGAACGTCTCGTCGCGCCTTGTGAATTCACCCCATCACGTCATTGACTATTACGCTCACACTGAATGATCTTGATTGATTGGAGAAACTCTCCCTTATTATTGATGGAGTGCTGCCCGGAGTGGTACCAAGAAGAATGTCGACGGCCGTCTAAGTTGGTGTAAACTTTTTGGGAGGCGCTTTATAGCAAGCTTCGCCCGAAGCCATCCCAACGCTGTAGCTTCTGCCAGTTTCGAACTATTCTGGCAGCGACCCAAACATCATTCAATCAATCAATCAATCAGTCAGTCAGTCAGTTAACCAATCAATCAATCAATACGTTGCCTCTAACTGTAAGAACCACCTCACAAGAGAAGGACACCGTAACTTGAGCCTGCGCTTCCTTCTCGGGGATGACATTGGCATCCACAATTCCAACCATCAAAGACTTTGCCTTCTTGTGATGGTAACAGTCCAGACAAAAAAGTACAAAAACGACCGTCTGCAGGAAATCTTCGCAAAGCCGAACATTCAATCCTTGAATGCCGCAAAAAAAGACGTCGTTCAGGGCGTCAATTTCTTCGTGTAGGCCGTTCACTGTCAATTGGCTAACGACGGCGTTACTGCGCACGTCGTCCACGACTGGTCCGCTTGCAAGATTGGCAATCCTTTGATACATCCGTCGGAGCAACGCGGCCAGGTGACTGGCTAAGAGACATTGTTCTCGTTCCGCTCCACGGATCCATTCCCGGATAGGTGCGTACTGATTTTGCAAAAAGTCGACAATCAGATTAAGACAGGTAAAGTATACGTAGGCATTGGACTGAGCGTACGCGCACGCGCTCGTGGCCGTGTCAAGTGTCACGGAAGAGAGCGGAAAATGGACGTGATCGTTCGTGGGTTCGTGGACTGCCAAGAAAGGAAAGAGCTGGGGTGGTGATATACCCAGCTGTAACGACTGGGTTTTACATTAATGAGGCCAACGTAGAGTGGTGGTGTGGTCTCCAGTGCTGGCGGTAAAATACAGGCAATCAATGCATTGATACAGTTTTGGGATAAAATAAAGTATAACGCGGACGGGTCGCGTACCCCGGACACCAGCAGTGTCACGGTGTGTAGCACTTGTGTTTTGACCAGGGGACTCCTGTAGAGTAGACGAAAGTTGATGAGAGTGTCCGAAGCGAGAGGGAGAGAGATGGTTAGTTCTGGGGGAGTTTGGTTTCGGGTGCTACGGACACAACTATCGACGATCGACCTTTGACGGTTTCGAGACAAATCCACGTACCAGACCACTCCGTGCAAGCACCGTTCCGGCGACGAGGTCGTAAAAACCCTCGCTTCTTGCTTTCCGACGAACCAGTACTCTCCTTTTTCGCTTCGGCCGCCTGAACCTCACGAACAGGGATCATGTCGCCCGACAAGTTTTGTCCAAACTTGCGCTCTGTGATAGTCACTGGAGTAGCAGTGTCTGGATCGTAGGCTTCCGCATACAAAGTAGGCAACGGAATATCGGTGAACCCTCTCGTCTTCCATAAAACGCGGAACACGCAAACGATATTTTCCGAACATGTAGCGCTTCATGTCTTTCAGTTTGATTGCCCGTTCTTTGCGAGTCTGGTAGTTTGTTGCAGCCTGCAAGACAGCCGTGTAGCGGGACTAGAGACGGGCCTTACAGTTAACTGCATTCTCCCTTTCCTCCTCCGTTAGGTTCGGGTCTTCCACAAACAACTAGTATTGATCCACAATCATCAGTCGACAATGGCGTTCGTGTGACGATCGGGTTGCCGTTCCAGTGGACGCGAAAGACCGTCTCTCGTACGGTACGTTGCCAACTAACAGTAACTACCTAGCTGTAACAGTAAACACGAGATGTAGACTGCGTGTGCTCCAATTCGATCTGGTTGGTTACAGGATCATGGTAGCGTCCGTTCCTTGACCCACTCACTCACTCACTCACTCACAGTCAGCTAGCCAGCCAGCCAGCCAGCCAGCTAGTCCGTCCCGTCCCGTACACTTCGGTGGTTGGTTGTTGTTTCTCACAGTCATTGACAGTCACTGTCAATTCTGCTTATCTCCCCTAACCCTCTTTACTAGCAAAGTCACAGTTAGCTAGTAGCTAGTAGCTAGCTAGTAGAGAGGACTGGAGCGTTTCGCTGTATGGTGCTTCCAATTGAACTGGCATTTATACTGTCTCTGTCACCAGCTGTCAAGCTACCTACTCATCGTACGGTTCGAGTCTAGCTCTACAGTGCGTAGCGTATAATGGAGTACCCGACGCGCCGCTTGGGGACCACGCTGCCGGTCACGGAACAGGCAGGGGTGGAGAAGATTGGACCATGGACTGTGAGTTGTGTTCCCGACGGCGACGGCGACGGCGACTGCGATGTTGACAGGTTTACCGCTTTATAGTTATGTTATGTTACGCTACGTTACGTTACTTGACAGGACAGGGCAGGGCAGGGCAGGGCAGTGAAAATGTTTCCCGCTCGAGCCACCAAGCGAGTCGCAAGCCAGCGCCGCTGGGAAGTCCAGCAGCAAAAGGATCGGTAGCCTATTTTTTGTTTGGTGGGAACGTCCATCACGGTGCATCGTTCCGACGTACCTAGTAATGACAACTGTCCGTACGAACATACGCTGTTTGGCGGGTGCGGTCTGACTGTGAGCATTTTACTGTTAGCTCCTGTCAAAAAGAAATGGCTGGTTTATTTTTTTTTTTTCGAAATCTCGGAGCCGACAAAGACCAAGTACGAGGCAGCGTGGATAAACAAACGTACGTACTGGGTACTGCCACACTTCGCGTGGCCAAGGACTGTTTTACTTTCCCTTACGTGTCCTTGAAAGAAAAGGCAACTATCAGAACACGTTCGACACCAAAGACTTGGTAACCTACCATTGTTTTTGCTACACACAACCGACTGTGGAAGCCATGTTGGATTTAGAACGAAAACGTGCGGCCGCCAAGGCGGAACAAGCATTGGAGAACAGTACAGGCTGTGCTCGGACTGAAGCTATGAATGCCTTTGCTCGAAGTGGTGGTAGCGGTCGTATTATTCAAGCCCTTGTTTGCAATGCTGAAGAAGACTCGGCCGACGCTGGCTCTTCGTCGGCTGCAAACAAAAAGAGTGAAGAGAAGGCACAAGCCGACCGCAGCTTACTGTTAATTGGGTCAAGTACCGCAGGATGAAAGCCGTACCAATTGAACAGCGGCTTGTCGCGCGAAGATCGCATATTCATGGATGGGGCTTGCTTACCAAATCAGGTCCGACAGCCAATTGCGGATCAACGAGAACGCGCGTACGAAAGTTCCGGAGAAGGTAGCTGGTACATGTTCCATCTAGACATGCAGCGCATTATGTATTTGACGAAGATTGGCTGCATGGCACGCTTTATGAATCATTGCTGTGGTCCGAACGCGTACGCGAAAATTATTTCGGTTGACGCTGAAATTAGTGGGTTAGGTCAGGACCGCAAGATTGTGGTGTTTGCAAATCGCGACATTTCCGCTGGGGAAGAGATAACGTATGGTACAATTGGCAATTGGAATTCCGGAAGGTGACCAGGGAGAAATTGTTTCCATGGCGAAGGCTGAGGGGGCTCGGTACTCCACAGCAATGATTCAAAAAGCGTGCCATGCAGCCAATCCTCGTCGCATACACAATGCGCTGCATGTCTAGACGGAACATGTAGCAATTTGTATTTTGCTTGAAGCTTCCACATATTGGTATAAACAGATCATGAATTCGTAGAGAGGAGGGTAAGGCCCATCGCGCGCGAATGGGAGGAAAAGGACTTTGCAGATTACACATTTCCGGTGGAAGATGGCAGTCTCCGGTGTACTTGCGGGAGAAGGGAGGGGGGGGGGGGGGGGGGGGGGCGCTTTATAGTTATGTTATGTTACGCTACGTTACGTTACTTGACAGGACAGGGCAGGGCAGTGAAAATGTTTCCCGCTCGAGCCACCAAGCGAGTCGCAAGCCAGCGCCGCTGGGAAGCCCAGCAGCAAAAGGATCGGTAGCCTATTTTTTGTTTGGTGGGAAAGTCCATCACGGTGCATCGTTCCGACGTACCTAGTAATGACAACTGTCCGTACGAACATACGCTGTTTGGCGGGTGCGGTCTGACTGTGAGCATTTTACTGTTAGCTCCTGTCAAAAAGAAATGGCTGGTTTATTTGTGTTTTTTTCGAAATCTCGGAGCCGACAAAGACCAAGTACGAGGCAGCGTGGATAAACAAACGTACGTACTGGGTACTGCCACACTTCGCGTGGCCAAGGACTGTTTTACTTTCCCTTACGTGTCCTTGAAAGAAAAGGCAACTATCAGAACACGTTCGACACCAAAGACTTGGTAACCTACCATTGTTTTTGCTATACTATACACAACCGACTGTGGAAGCCATGTTGGATTGAGAACGAAAACGTGCGGCCGCCAAGGCGGAACAAGCATTGGAGAACAGTACAGGCTGTGCTCGGACTGAAGCTATGAATGCCTTTGCTCGAAGTGGTGGTAGCGGTCGTATTATTCGAGCCCTTGTTTGCAATGCTGACGAAGACGCAGCCGACGCTGGATCTTCGTCGGCTGCAAACAAAAAGAGTGAAGAGAAGGCACAAGCCGACATCAGCTTACTGTGAATTAGGTCAAGTACCGCAGGATGAAAGCCGTACCAATTGAACAGCGGCTTGTCGCGCGAAGATCGCATATTCATCGATGGGGCATGCTTACCAAATCAGGTCCGACAGCCAATTGCGGATCAACGAGAACGCGCGTACGAATGTTCCGGAGAAGGTAGCTGGTCCATGTTCCATCTAGACATGCAGCGCATTATGTATTTGACGAAGATTGGCTGCATGGCACGCTTTATGAATCATTGCAGTGGTCCGAACGCGTACGCGAAAATTATTTCGGTTGACGCTGAAATTAGTGAGTTAGGTCAGGACCGCAAGGTTGTGGTGTTTGCAAATCGCGACATTTCCGCTGGGGACGAGATAACGTATGGTACAATTGACAATTGGAATTCCGGAAGGTGACCAGGGAGAAATTGTTTCCATGGCGAAGGCTGAGGGGGGCTCGGTACTCCACAGCAATGATTCAAAAAGCGTGCCATGCAGCCAATCCTCGTCGCATACACAATGCGCTGCATGTCTAGACGGAACATGTAGCAATTTGTATTTTGCTTGAAGCTTCCACATATTGGTATAAACAGATCATGGATTCGTAGAGAGGAGGGACTTCGCGAATGGGAGGAAAAGGACTTTGCAGATTACACATTTCCGGTGGAAGATGGCAGTCTCCGGTGTACTTGCGGGAGAAGGAAGGGGGGTGGGGGCGCTCGCAATTGTATTGGACGATTGAAAAAAACTAACAGTAACATAAATGCACACTTTAAGATCAATATAAGATTGCCAGCGTTTCCCTAATGCGAATTAGTTACATTAGTATTATACGCGAAAGGATTTTTGATGATTCGCCGTTCTTCCCGCTTGGTGTCCCTCTTTTTGATCGTCACCCGCTTGTCGCGCACATTTTTACCCCGACACAAGGCAATTTGCAATTTGACGCGATTTCTGTCCTTATACTAGGCTTTCAGAGGCACACTAGTCATGCCTTGTTGTTCGGGCTGTTGAAGCAATTTGCGGGCTTCGGCTTTGTGTGCCAACAGAGCACGGGGTCGGGTTTCTTCATGCTGAAAGAAGGCCCCAGCCTGACTGTGTTTGCCAATGTGCACGTGCACGTTGTAAAGTATGCCGGACCACTCATCTTTAGTGGGACGAATATAACTGTCTCGTAGGTTGAGTTTGCCGTTGCGAATCGACTTGACTTCGGTGCCGACCAAGGATATCCCAGCCTCAATGGTATCAACAATTTCGTAGTTGCGGTAGGACGACCCGGTTCACAGAGATTGTGCTAGGTCAATGGCTTTCTGGGCCGGAAGATGAGCCACCTGAGACGGCGCTTGTTACGTCCGAGCTACGCTCTTCCTTCCTTTGCTACCTCAACATTGTGAATGGCAAACAATTGTTTGATCTGCTCAAGGAGTTTCTGTCGTAAAATTTGTCGACACCGATCCAGATACTGAACCACGATTAAGCACACCCCCGGGCTTTCGAAACATAGTGTGAGGTTGCTTGCCGTTCTAGAGCCATCGCGGAACATTTTCGTGCCGAACCGCAACATGCAACAATGCCCCCCATCGCCGGCCGCCGCAATCACGTTGAGCAATTGTAGGTAGCGCACATAGAACACTCCCTCAAAGTCTTTCTTCTTTCGTTCTAGGTCGCGTAACGTAGACGTCCGTGCGGTCCAGGACGAGGATCACAACTCGTGCATCGATGTCAACCTGGACTCCTTTAGCCCGGCAAAGGCCGCCCAAGTGGCGCTGTTTGTAGCGTCATCACTAGCTGTGCATCGAAAAGTCATGCGTCTCCGGAGGTCTAAATCGGTCCCTATTGGGCGGTCTCTCACGTAGAGCTCCAAAAATGTCACCCAGTTCATCCGCCGGATCCGTCCGGTCCATCGGATACATCGCCAGTGGCGGAGAAAACACAGAACTTTTTCTAGTCTTTTTTAGGACCATCCAGAGACGCTTCGTGACTCGACACACGGCACGAAAATGTATCGCCATAAGCGCGTTGAAACGGGCAACTTCCACGTCGTTACTCGTTGCCCCGCGAAAGTTGCGAATGATTGTTTCTGCCGTGGCGTGGGAGCATAAGCCGTACAACCGGGCTGGCCCAATTGATACGCATGAAAGCGGCGAACAGGAAGGATGCCGAGCCTAGTCGACATTGCAGCCGTTGGTAGCGCCCTTGGACAGTGGACTCAATCAGGTCGACAAAAAGATCCGACACTCCAAAAAGCTCTTGCGACTCCAAAGTACGTTGACAAAACACTGTTTTTGCTTTGAGAAGTACAATCCGAAGCAGTGACACTACTGGAAGTACATGCGGTGACTTTGTCTTCTCGGTACCCAACAAATCACAAGAGATCCGGCAAAACACGTCATGGTAATCCAAAAGGCGTAGTAAGATTCCTCCCAAAGAAAAACGCTCGTGGCGATACTAAGCACCACAACACCTTGACCCAATTGCAACTGAATTGGATACAAGACACCTTTGAGAGGATTCAACGACGTCTGTGCTGAGAGTGGGTTTTTGCTTTGTGTAGTCATATCCATGTCGCCGGCTTCACCATCGTTAACATCTTCTCCTAGAGCTCCTTCCGCAATTCTTCGTCATGCTTCCACTCGAACTCCTTTTGCCTGAGACCACGCTATTCTTGTTCAGCTGGGGCTTCGTTGAAGGCTTTCACGGCCTCTATGTTCTGGCTGGGTTTGACAACACGAGGTTGCGTCTTGCTTGTGGCCAACATGTTGAACACGACAAAAAAGCTACGGCAAGGATGCCAGGGCGATGGTGTTTTGCGACGATACTCGGAAGACGCAACCATTGCCCAACCAATCGAAAAAACCAAGAAAAGACGGGAACAAGATTAACATTGCGCGAAATACGAATGCCCATGCAAAAGCTGTCATTGAATGCAAAGGCAGATTGAAGGTCTTGCCCTGCCCACGACGACAACTGGAAGATGACCACGCCAAAGTAATACCTGGAAAATGCGTGCAGCCAAGGGTTAGACCCTTCTAGATAACTGCGGAATTCATGCTTGCACAAATCATAAACATACCGTCATACCTGCTTATTGCAGGTAAGGCAGGATTTTCTCGTAGCTTTGCAACTCTTCAACATGCTTCGTAAACGTCGTCATGCGCCACCTGGAAACAACAGATATGGTCGCAAGACAAAACCAAAACTCATTCAAACTCATAGGACAGCCTTTGACAGACTCTCTCGCTTATTGTGATCTTTCTCGGCTTCGCTCCCTTTCTATCGACCGGTCCACGCCCTCTTCTGGTCGTCCACAGTTGCTTTCCGCCGAGCTGCCTGCCGTAGTCATCGTCGTCATCGTCGTCGTCGTCATCGTCGTCGTCGTGCGACGGACTTTTTCTTTTGGATACAGATTGGCTGTGACATGTTGCATGTTGCATGTTGACTGTGCAAGGGAAACTGATTTTCGTAGATCCCAGTGGTCTCGAAAGGTCGAATGGTCGAATGGTCGAATGGCTACCACCAGCAAGGCAAATAAATAATGGACGTAGTGGTCGACGACGTTATCGATATCCGGGTAGCCTAATGAAACATTTTCGACGAGATATGTAGTCGGAAAATACGGAACATAGAAAACCGTTTTGACCGTCGTATCGGATGGCCCACGCGATAAGGAGTGTGTGTATAGTGCCTACTTACTGTTACACTAGCTGTGAAGATCAGGCGATATCATCACGACCCTACCCTCCCAACAAGACCATCTTCAAGTATTTTTGGGATACTTCAGCGTTTGATAACGTAGAAAACAGGACGGCCGCTTGATTAGCAGTGAGTGTGTCCCAAGTAGCTGGAGCTATTAACTGTAAATTGCTTGTGAAAGTTGTGTTTTACTGTTAGTGCTGAGTGTTGTTGGTTGGCATTGCTCGAAAACATACGAAGACAAGGAGGCTCCCAGTAACATCCACAACCTAGGTAGTTGACTGACTATTCGATACAAACACAGAAGCGTACCATTTACCATATTTTGAAAGGTTAAAGGAAATAATCTATCTTTGTGGACGATTGGACGATTGGATGATTGGATGGTTGGATGGTTGGACAATTGGATGATTGGACGATTGGACGATTGGATGGTTGGACAAAAAGGGATCGATTGTCCGACACTATCCAAGCTATCTTTCCGCCGAAAGCATAGCCCCTTGCCTCGCCGGGCCAAAATAAAGAGATGGTCTCTGCACCATCCTGGTCGCAGCCTTCGCCTGCCGCGCGACCCGTTTCCGCTTGAGATCCAGTTATGAGGAACTAGTTACAAAGATATCTCACCAAATTAGCTCAGCCTCCTGGAATCAACTGCTACAGCCGGGAAACCACGCATTTCTCAATCCCGGTCTGAAAGTCTTACGGTATCATCCTCAACGTTGGCGTCATCTGCTAATGCAAAATTGGAGGGAAACTCTGTTCCTGGTCCCTGTTCCTGGCCTCTAGCATTTGTTACTTGTTGGTTTCGCCGCCGCCGCCGCTGCTGCTGCTGCTGCTGCACGGGCAGCCGCCAATGCAGCTAAGCGAGGAGAACGTCGTGGATGCAACCGCGCAATCCGACTTGACCGACGACTGGGCACAGTACGATTGGTACGCCTGGAACGACGGGTAGAGGTATTGCGACGACGTCGCGGCTCATCTGGTACTGTAGCGGCTTCCTCTGGCACGGTTGTCGCTTCTTCTGGCACTGTTGCTTCTACTTCGTCTTCCGTATTGTGAGAACTGTCGTCGTCTGCTTCTCCAGCCACAACACTGTCAACAACAGCAACAACAACACTGTCAACAACAGCAACAACAGGAGGAGGAGGAGGAGGAGGAAGCGAGGTGGTGAGCTCACAGTCAGGAGCAGTGTACTGCTCTGGTTCTACTGGTTGCGTGGGACCGTCTGTCTTCGCACAAAGCTGTCTCTTCTGCAACCACTGCTCTTCGAACAATTCCATCTCATTCTTCCATGTCCTGGGTTTGAATCCTGTCATGAGTGCCATTCTTTGCTTGTTTTTTGCCATCCTTTGTTTGCGTTTCTTTTGGAGGTCCGTCATCACCATTGGTGTCCGAACTACGACTGTAGAGGCAAAGGTGAGGTGCTCTTTCTGCTTTTTCCGGCTTTCCAAGAGATTGGTGTCCTGTATCTTCCTCTGGCTTGTGTTCTCGTGTGGAACAGTTGCTGGAAAGACAAAGGCGTGGCTCACTTTCTGCCTTTTACGACTTTCCAATTGATCGTTGTCCTGCACGTACTTCCTCTTGAGGGTGTTCTCTCGTGGAGCATGGGTTGGAAAGACAACAACATTGTGGCTCACTTTCTGCATCTTGGTAGTCACCAAATGATCGTTGTCCTGTACGTACTTCCTCTTGCGGGTGTTCTCGCTTGGAGCAATGTAGGTGTTTCCTTGTCCTTGTCCTGGTCGGGTAGAACCGTTTACCTTCTCATACAAGTGTGTGAGTTTTGTGGCGTTTGTGTAGCGCAACATCTCCCCTTTCGTTGGTTTCCATCAGACTCACCTTGTCCAGCTCCGTCGCGAAAGGCAACTCCTCAATTCCAACAGGATCTCGTGTGAATGTCTGCATCGCGGGGGGTTGATCGAAGCTTGTCGGAACTACACCCTTATGGCTCTCGTTCTGCCTCTCGCCAGACCAGAATTCGATGTATTTGCAAGGTGGACTCATGTCGTTAGTTACAGCTTACAGCTTGGTGTACTTTGTAATTCGCTCGTTGGAATGCGAGCGAGAAACAAGTGTGCGAAGAGGAACGAACGAACAAACGAACGAACGAACAAACGATCGATCGATCAAACGAATCACGAAGTGAGGACAGTCCCAACCTTGGGGAAGAAGAGTTGGCGATAGCATCGGGCTCAAAAGACGTTGGAAATGCACTACTCCGAGGCACCATAAGTCAACCAATGCTCCACTTGGCTCAACTTAACAATGGAAATGGCTCTATTCACGAAATGGATTAACGCATTGCCCAATCCATCACCACAATTAGAAATCGGCAGCCAGCCAGCCAGCCAGCCAGCCCCAACCAATTACGGCACGTCCTGTCTACGCGCAGTGGGTGGTCCACTCGTTGATAAAAAAGGAGGCAGAAAAAAATTCAGATTACATAAGACATATTTTAAAATATTTTTGACTACTTGAGTTTACTTTTTACACTTATGTTAACTGTAAGCTCTGTCGACAATACCTTCCAGCGAATTCCGTATCCTTCCCAGGCCATTGGCGGACGAGGCGTTTCTCCGGGAACGTCTCGTCGCGCCTTGTGAATTCACCCCATCACGTCATTGACTATTACGCTCACACTGAATGATCTTGATTGATTGGAGAAACTCTCCCTTATTATTGATGGAGTGCTGCCCGGAGTGGTACCAAGAAGCAATGTCGACGGCCGTGTAAGTTGGTGTAAGCTTTTTGGGAGGCGCTTTATAGCAAGCTTCGCCCGAAGCCATCCCAACGCTGTAGCTTCCGCCAGTTTCGAACTATTCTGGCAGCGACCCAAACATCATTCAATCAATCAATCAATCAGTCAGTCAGTCAGTTAACCAATCAATCAATCAATACGTTGCCTCTAACTGTAAGAACCACCTCCCAAGAGAAGGACACCGTAACTTGAGCCTGCGCTTCCTTCTCGGGGATGACATTGGCATCCACAATTCCAACCATCAAAGACTTTGCCTTCTTGTGATGGTAACAGTCCAGACAAAAAAGTACAAAAACGACCGTCTGCAGGAAATCTTCGCAAAGCCGAACATTCAATCCTTGAATGCCGCAAAAAAAGACGTCGTTCAGGGCGTCAATTTCTTCGTGTAGGCCGTTCACTGTCAATTGGCTAACGACGGCGTTACTGCGCACGTCGTCCACGACTGGTCCGCTTGCAAGATTGGCAATCCTTTGATACATCCGTCGGAGCAACGCGGCCAGGTGACTGGCTAAGAGACATTGTTCTCGTTCCGCTCCACGGATCCATTCCCGGATAGGTGCGTACTGATTTTGCAAAAAGTCGACAATCAGATTAAGACAGGTAAAGTATACGTAGGCATTGGACTGAGCGTACGCGCACGCGCTCGTGGCCGTGTCAAGTGTCACGGAAGAGAGCGGAAAATGGACGTGATCGTTCGTGGGTTCGTGGACTGCCAAGAAAGGAAAGAGCTGGGGTGGTGATATACCCAGCTGTAACGACTGGGTTTTACATTAATGAGGCCAACGTAGAGTGGTGGTGTGGTCTCCAGTGCTGGCGGTAAAATACAGGCAATCAATGCATTGATACAGTTTTGGGATAAAATAAAGTATAACGCGGACGGGTCGCGTACCCCGGACACCAGCATCAATATAAGATTGCCAGCATTTCCCTAATGCGAATTAGTTACATTAGTATTATACGCGAAAGGATTTTTGATGATTCGCCGTTCTTCCCGCTTGGTGTCCCTCTTTTTGATCGTCACCCGCTTGTCGCGCACATTTTTACCCCGACACAAGGCAATTTGCAAATTTGACGCGATTTCTGTCCTTATACTAGGCTTTCAGAGGCACACTAGTCATGCCTTGTTGTTCGGGCTGTTGAAGCAATTTGCGGGCTTCGGCTTTGTGTGCCAACAGAGCACGGGGTCGGGTTTCTTCATGCTGAAAGAAGGCCCCAGCCTGACTGTGTTTGCCAATGTGCACGTGCACGTTGTAAAGTATGCCGGACCACTCATCTTTAGTGGGACGAATATAACTGTCTCGTAGGTTGAGTTTGCCGTTGCGAATCGACTTGACTTCGGTGCCGACCAAGGATATCCCAGCCTCAATGGCATCAACAATTTCGTAGTTGCGGTAGGCGCGGTCCTATCGCATTCCTGTCACAGTCAGCTTTACACCTGCTAGTTCTCTTGCGAGGGTCGGCATAGGTTCAACACTCTCGGCCAAAGACTAGAATCAAAGGTATGCTCCGAACACTCCCCCGCAAATTCGGCACAAGGGCAATTGCGTAGAGTCCTTTGATTTAAATTCCAGCGCTGATCGAAATTCACCCAGGAAACAGTTGGAAGTCTTGTAGTGCTCGGGTCTGATAAGATGGGATTTGGTCGATATTTGACGCCTGTAGTGTTAACCATTAGCAAACGTAATCCTCGGCCAACAAACACGTTGGGCTTTCCGCGATTACGACACGAACGGAAGAATGGCGTATCTATGGGTAGCCGCGAAGCCCACACAGTGCGTTTGGTACCAGCGATGACTCTTCCGTGCCGAGACGGTAAGATTGACGAGGACCCAGAGGAATAGAATCCAGCCACGCCTCTGGTTCAAAAGAAGAGCCAACGCCCCGTAAATCATGACTTCGGCGGTGTAGTGCGGGCAGGTAATGACGCCAAACCATCCCCCGGTGGGCAGTCGATACGGCGACCGGGTGTGTTCACTCCCGTCCACGGTGTGATTGTGTGGCGACCGTAATTCCGCGAGTAACGTGTGGTGCCGGTACTGCTGGTATTGTGCCCAGAGACCAAAGGCTGCCACAGCAAAGCGCAGCATCGTGTAGTTTGCATGTCTGGAGGACGCGTCCGGTAGTTCCGCACGACTGTCGTCGCCCTCGTGTTTGCAGCCCAAATCCAGAATGACAAAGGGGAGGAACGCGTAGTGGACCATGCCTAGTAGATAGCCCGCCACGTGCATAACACTGGTGTTCCGCCACCGATGCAGGAGGAGACACTCGGCCAACCGCCGTACCAGGTGAATTGCAATCAAGAGTACTGCCAGATCGATTTCGGGTTTGGCGAGGGATTCTTGGATTCGAGTAATCTTTGTCTGGCTTGTGAGTGAAGTATAGGAAAGGTAGCCTAGCGCCAGTAGACCGAGGACGTAAAAGTGTGTAAAGCAACGTTTCCGTACCATGAATAGTTCCCCGTGCAGAACCCAATCCTTCACGGTCGTGTGTGAAGAGCCTTCTTTGGTAAGACTGCCACCGGTAGTCTTTCTCCATCCATCCCGTGGCCTGATGCGTATCTTGCCGTGAGCGGACAGCTCTCGCAGCCACGGAACGTACGGCGATACCAACGCCAGGACGGTCAATCCTGCATACAGCAACGGCACGTGTTTGTGAATCGAGCATATCACGGGCGATGACCCGAGGGTTTCGAAGGAAAGTAGGAACATCAGTGCGCTCGCCTTTTTTTCTTCTCGGCTTCACTTTTCCTCCTTTCTATCGATCGGTGGAAGCCTTTCTGGTCGTCCACTGTCGTCATGGTCGTGCGAAAGAATTGTGGTTTGGGCCCAGATTTTACTGTGACCACGACGACAATCTATTTTTTTGGTGGGGTTTGAACTATTTAGAAGTACACTAACCGAGTTTGGATATATGGTAAAACCCGGAATTATACTGTTCGGAACCGGACAACCTTTCGAATGAGACATCGAGGCGACCATGGCCGAGGACACTCGCGTTTTCGAAAGGCGCTTCACTGTCAAGTTAACCCTCGCTTCGCTGGAATAAGACGGCACACTTCAAAGGACTTTAGCAATTTCTCCTATTCAATTCAATTCACACGAAGCGTTCACTGCGAAGTCTTTCAGTCACAAAAATTGCTGCCGATTCACGCCGCGCTCGGGTTGCGCTGCCCCGCTGGCCCTTTTCCGAATGAAGACAACGCCCGATGCGACGCCGTCGAGAGACGACGAGACGACGCGTTCTTCTGCGGATCCCGAGGAAGCGCTAAACCGAGACGAGGAGGAAGAAGTTTTCGGAGGAGACGTAGCAGCAGTAGCGGCAGCAGCGGAATCCTCAGCAATGGTGGAGAGTGACAAGGCAATACCATTGCAAGCGGAAGAGGCCGACGTCGGAGACGTCAATCCACAAGAAGCCTCGACGCCGGAAACCGAAGTCGACCCGTCAATGGTGGATTTCCGTGTGACGGTTCATGACGATACCCAACCAACAAACAACGGATATGCCGAGGACAATTCCAAAAATAGTAACGACGGTGCCAACGGGGCGTTCCATTCCACGACCCTCGCCCAGGGTGCGGGGCATCTCTCCGCAACGAACTCCAATCCCGAACCGTCCCAGCGGATGGCTGTTTCCCGCAAGCGCCGACGCAAGTATCGCCACAGTCGCAGTGCTGCCGTACGGAACGAATCGACGCGGACCCGACGGGGACTCTCGTTGCCACGGAATCAATACGAATGCGTCTTGTGTCGACGCGCCATTCGGAAAGAAGAAGACAACAATGACAACAACAGCTTCGCTACAGATCAACTTCACGTCAACAACCATCCATCCAACGATCCGATTGAGGGACAGCACTTGCACGACATGGAGGTTTACGGGGATACTTCCCTTGGTATGAAACTCAGTGTGGTGCGGGGAAAGGTTATTGTGCAAACACTGAACGCACTCGCAGACGGTCGGGCATCACCGGCGCAATTGACCGGCAAGGTCCAACGCGGCGATGTGCTGCTGGCAATCAACGGGGTTAGCCTCGTTTCGTTACCAATCGACCAACTCATGCAAGGACTAGGGCCGCTCAGTACCCCTCATCCCGTAACGGGAGAGTTTGAACGAAATTTGCGGTTGCGATTTGCGGCCGCCGAAGGTTTAACAATACTACAGCAACACGAAAAGGTCAATCACGTGGGCGGAGATACCAACGGTTCACCGATAGACCCTGCCAGCGACGTCTTTTCCCTCTTTCCAATGGTTGATCAATTGAGCGGAACCCCCTTGTTTGATGACGAGCCTCTGATGCTACCGACGCTCAAAAAGCAGAGAGACAGGATTCCGCTCCGTGATAATGCAACAGAACAGGCCAATGCTTTGTCGGTGATCGACCGTTCGTCCACTGAAGCCACAATCGCCACGCCGAAGAAGTTGTTGCCACTGATTGAGACAATTTCCAGGCAACTGGCGGACTATCGCACCCAAGATCGCGATACCTTCTGCAGCGAATTCTTTGAATGGAATGCAGATGCCCCGAAACTCTTACGGGAATCAAAGCCGGAAGAACCTACCGAAGTGTTTACTGTTGTGCACGACGAAAGTGACAGTGAAGACGAAAGCACGCCAGAGAAAACGAAAACGGTGACCGAACGACTCGCACTAGGGCGGCGGGCGAGGCGGGGCGCGAGGGCCCTCAGCTATAGTGCCGAGCAAATTGATAGGGGGGACGATGTTCGATCCTTTCGATCCTGGAATACCACACTTAGTTTGTACAGTCGTGCGAGTACACGGCGGAGGTACGTTTTGGACCCGGACTCAGCGTTGCCGGTACACTTTGACACCGTACAAGAGGAAGAAGAAGAAGATGGCGACAGCACCGGCAAGGCCTCCGGAACGTCGGATGACGAAGAACCGATGGATTCCGACGAATTACTCCTACGGCTTGCTGCCCACGATGATATTTGGCGGAAACAGGTGGTGGAATTCTTAGAAAAGACAATACACGATCCCAGCGAGAACGAACACAAAGACGCGTCAAGTCTGGCAAAAGAGGAAGTAGTGAACGGGGATACCCCGGGCATTGACGATGTTTTGTCACGAGAACTCGGAAATTTTTTGTTTGGCGAAAACATGACGAAAGTACTAGCAAAAAACAAGAAGCCCCAGGCACTGCCTCCGGAAGAAATCACTGCAGTGCTTTTTGATTTGACCACCAAGGTATCGTCCACCGTTCCGGACGAAATTACCGCTGCTGGATCGTACTTGAGTTTTCGATCGCGTTTGGTCCCCTTTACTGGTATGAAACGGCCGACTCCTGGAAGCGATGCCATGCTTGCTACTCGCTTTCTCTTGGACGATGCTTTACCAGTTTGGCTCAAGTCTTACAGACCTCTGCCATGGGACCAAAGGCGAGTCTTGTGGCCATTGGATATGCAAACGTCGACGGCAGAGTCTTCAATGGCCGCCAGTGTCATGTCGGATGATCTTACTCTAGATAGTATGAGTACAAGTCAATACTCGCCTCGACAGCACAAACAGAAGAATCTTCGAGAACAGATTGAAGACCAGGAACTGAACATAGAGTCCAGAGCTGAGACGTAAGTAGGTCTACACTGCTAGACGAGCAAAGTCTTTGCTTCACTTCTCACCCTTTTCACCACTTCTCCGCGCTATAGATGCTTCTTGGCAACGTTCTATTTCACTCAAAAGCTGTTACCAGAATTGCTACACAAGCAAGCAAAGGCTAAGGACGCATTAGACGGATGCTTGTTTGAGGATCTCACATCGTTCGTCGAAAGATATGGATCATACCTTAAAATGCATACATGTTTGGCGTACGCGGCAGTCGTCAGAGCAGACACTGTTATATCCAGACTTCTTGAAGTCGCAAAGCATGACCCTCGACACAAACAAGCAATGAAACAGTTGTCAAAGGCGCACTCTCTTACGTTCTATGAACCGGTACGTTTGTAAGTTGAAAGATATAGTGTGTGCAAGTTTGTGTCTCCTCATCTCGGTGCTTATTTGTTGTACTTTCTTCCTAGACTATGCTTTCGGCAATTCTTCAAAAATTGCACGAGCTCAAAAACGGTTCCATCCAAGCCGAACGCCAACTAGCATTGATAGACTTATGTGTATCGGCTTTTCCGGACGTTCGTCCTTGGCAAGTTCGCAAAGCATGTATAGACGGAAAGAACTCTCTGCAGGAGCTTCAGCCACTCTACTATACGTATCTTTCCCTCCTTCTACACCCCACTGATGGTCACGACAATGCACGAAATGATGGTGTTTTAGTGAAGGTAAAGAGAAAGTTCTATATCAAAATACCGACAGATTTCCACATTTTGCTCATTACACCTTTTTTTGTTGGCCGAACAGGAATGGTGCGAGCTATCCACCACCAGCATGGAAGATGGCACATTAGATGGCGATAAACGCACCAACTTTATGTACGTAGCTTCGCGCAATTCCAGTGACCACCTGGCCTATCAGCGAGACTTAGTATTCCTAGCCAAGCTCGCGATGAAAATTGACGAGGAAAACCTCGTTTTCGACTTGGGTAAGTGCATTGCTCGCGATTTGCACTTTCGAGTTGAAACTGCTTCGTTATGCTTATTTGACATGCTTTCTTTGCCTCGGAAACAGCGACGGAAATTTTGGACGATCACAAGCTGTCCCGAGACCAGACGACTCTACGGCTAGTGCTCTCTTTTCTTCGCACTATCGGGTTTAAAGCGCTGGAGGCAGAGAGTAGCGAATTCCGAATCGCAACCCATCCTCTTCGTCGCATTTTGCGTCTATTCCGAAAGGCGGCGAACAAGAGTTCTCTCATCATTCGTCAGTGCTTTCATGTGCCGACGGAGCTTCAGCGTTTACTGGAATACCGTGTCCAACAATCCAGACAAGTCGATTTTGGCACTGTTTTACCGCTGATCGACTTTTTGGCCAGTGAGGCCGTGCCGACCGATGTCTTGGAGGCATTGGTGACGACCACGAGCCCTATTGATTTTGGAGAGCAGCTGTACTCCACCTTGCAAACATGTTTGCGTCGAGCGGCACAAGGTTCGCTGAGTAGTGAGTTGTCTGGTTCGTTGCTACGACTACGGAAGGCTCGGCAGTTTGTTAACGTCGAAAGGCAGTCCGACGAGGGAGGCTTTGCCCTTATGGGACAAAGCGTTTGGAAAAATATGTCAAAAGGATTGTTGACTGTGAACAAGTAGTTGAGAGTAGCGTATGGCTTTGATGTAACATAAATAGAACTATCTCGATATTCCTTCTCTAGGGTGATATGCGGATGCAGAGCTCTGTCGTCCTAATCACCCATTTATAGGGTCGGGCCATCAATGCCAGCCTTCTTGTACTGATCGAAAACAACCTGAACGTCACGCTTGCCTCCCATAATGATGGGGCACTTGGCGTGAATCTCGTCGGGGACAAGGTCAAGGACACGCTGAATCTTCCCGTTGAAGAATCCAGTCGAAGCAACACCTCCAGCCTGTTCGATGATCATAGCCATGGGAATACCTTCGTACAAGAGACGAAGTTTCCCCTTCGGCGACTTTGCGTCCGCTGGATACATGTAAATGCCTCCGTACAGAATGGTTCGGTGCTATCGACGGAGAATCAGTCAGTTAGAAAGTGGCCATCCTTGGTCAACCTTGCATAATTTCACGACCTTTCAATGTCCACGACTTACAATGTCTGCCACCATACTGCCCACATAGCGTGCTGTGTAGGGCTGTTCCGAATCCCGAAAGTGATCACACGCATCCTTGATTGGCTGGTCCCAATTGTTCGCGTTTCCTTCGTTGCAGCTGTAGATACGCTTGCCACCCTCGGCCGGGAACACCATCTTCTCCCGAGTGTGCACAAACTCGCCAATGGTGGAATCCAGGCAAAACCCGTGCACGTCCGATCCTCGAAAGGTGAAAACCATTTCCACGGCAGAACTGTAGACAACGTACCCGGCGCAAATACAGTCGGCTCCGGACCGGAGCAAATCTTCGGCACTACCGTTACTACCGGGTTTGCGTTCATAGACGCTGAAGATGGTACCTACGGATACGTTGCAGTCAATGTTGCTAGATCCGTCGAGAGGATCAAAGGCAACGCAGTACTTTCCAGCCTTGCCGGGAGGTACAATGATGGGCTCCTCGTTTTCTTCGGAAACAAGGACGCAGCAGACACCGGAGTTGACGAGAGCGTTAATCATCATGTCGTTCGATAGCACGTCAAGTTTCTTTTGATCGTCGCCGGTTGAGTTGACTTCACCGGCAAGACCATAGAGCTTGGCGACTCCGGCGCGTTGCACCGCCGAAGTAATGAGCTTACAGGAGGTCGCAATCGCGTTGAGTAGAATGACTAAATCGTGATCACGCGTGTACGACATGACGAAACGATTTAGCGTTGTGGCGTCCTAGAGGAACATCGACGAACAGGGGGATAACTTGGTGAGAGAAGATACGGCAAAAATGGAGCTTTCGTCTTGTTGGAAACGAGTATGGACGGACGCGATCGATCCCCCACGCCGAAATCGACTGGCTGATTCTCACACTGTCTCCTTGCACTTACGGAATCAAACTTATCGGACATGGTTTTTGCGGAATAGATAAAGACTGGTAAAGAGAGAAGGGTGTCTTTACGGCAAGATGGTAAGAATCTTTGTTGTGCCAGAAAGGTGGACGAACACGATCGCACACAAACAACACACGTCGAAGAAAGGTATCGGAAGCGCGAACAAACGACTGCGGCGCATCGCTCCGCGGAAACGTCAACATGTAAGTACGTCTCTCTTGTTTGGGAAAGGTGATCGTCATAGGAGAACGACCACCTAAACGACTTGTTTCATGACCCAATCAAGACGCGGAGAGTTTGCGACTTGTCTCATGGACTTTTCGGAACTAGTACCTTGCAGGTCGAAAACGTCAATGTCGTCTATGTACTTTATGTCGTGTGGTACTAACTATTACGTTCTTTTTTTAATTCAGATATATCAAACCAATCATACATCTCTGTTTGGTATGGCAAACAAACAAATAGACAGTGCGCGTGAAGGTTAACTGTTGATGTTTCCAATCCGATTTTGCTTTGAAGGGTTCGTCCGATGGATTTACTGTTGTTTCCAAAATCAAAATCATGTACGCTACGCCATTCACAGGTTGTCTACTGTCAATCGCAAACACACTACTTACGGGGACGTAGCCTTTTTAATAATCAAGCATGGCAACTCCCGTTGTCGCCGACAAATGGGCTGGCAATTTCGACTGCGGCTTTTGCCGGCGCAAACGACTCATGGGCTCCGAATTTTCCAAAAAGGTACGGACACGTGTGACGAGCGCACGGAAGCTCTCCACGCTTTTTGATTTTCTCACGGTGCATCCCGTTTTCCAAAACGTACAGGCTTTGGAAAAATACAGGAAAACAGGTGGCTCGCTGAAATGTAAAGAGTGTGTCGCTGAAGCGGAACAAGCTGAGCGGGCGGCAGCCACCGCGAAACGGGCCACCACGACTACGAGTTCTATGAACGACAGTGGAAGTACAACAGGAACCTTAGACACTACCGCAATCACATGTATGTCCTGTGAAAAAGCGTTGATTGCTTCAGCGTACAATCGTAACCAATGGAACAAAGGAGAAGGGAAAGCTCGTTGTCGGGATTGTGTCGAAACGGCGCTCGCCCAAGAATCGGCTCAAATTCAACAATCCAAAGACACCGCTATGCAAGAAGCTCAGAACGCGGTTGCCGAGGCAAACGCGTCGGGAAATACTGCCGCGATTCTCAAGGCTGAGTCAATGTTGTCAGCGCTCGAGGCGGAAAAGGTTACAGGGCTAAAGCCGGTGCGAATGTCGGGTCGTGGAGGACGTGGAAGACCCAGCGCTCGCGGTAGAGGGAAGCGGTGAACAAAGAAAGCGAAACTACGGTGTAATTGAAGCGTAGGTTCTATTTCTTGCTGACCCGACGAGAAAGATGCTTTATAAGCAGCTATTAACAGGAGGTGGAGCAAATAGGATCACCCTTCGACTTTGGCACAAGGCGATAGTAGCAACTTCAATTGTGGGACAGGTTTGATCAGCAAGGTCGCAACGGGATCACAAGCCTGATCGACCACGAAGCGTTGTGGATGTTCTACGTGTAGAAATTACAAGCTTTTAACAAAAGTGCCATCATGTCGGTTGGGATATCTTCTCGACAGTCACATTTTTAGATTTTTTACTGTTACTTTTGTGAGAATCCTCTTAGGTGCTGTAAGTAACAGCCGTCAGCATAACTTCTTGAAATCGGCAGACTCTGACAGTGAGTCTCGTTTGCCTTCCTCTGTTTTACTGCCCCGCGGCTTTTCTTACATTACCGTCAGTCATCTCATTTTCGACGACGGTTGCGGCAATGGTTTGAGAACTTTTCCGAGGCAGAATGAGTAAGCTCGCGCGGACGATGGCGTCGTCTTGCGCTCGTCCGCAATGGCAAACACAGGATCGTACTGTGTACATAACGTATTGTCGTTTCGGAGCAATCAAACAAGCACGTCCGCTACATTTGCGCTGCATCCGACGACTCGTGAGCGTGTGTACAGAAACGCAGGATTTTCCTGTACGGAGCCTACCCGCACAGTTTTTACGGGCGGCAGATCCATCCAACTACGATGCCAACGGCCAACGCGTCGATGTGGCCTACGATTCAGAAACGGGCAAGCCCATGCATGTGAGCTCTTCCAAGACAGATGTCGATATTCGAGACTGTGTTTTGGTCGACAATGCATACCGAGTCACATGGAAGGATGGCCGTGTATCCGAATACACGAAAGCCTGGGTGCAAGCTCAGGTGGAAAGTTGGCAAGGCACACAGTACAAAGTGGAAGAAAGTAGGAAACGAGTGTTGTGGACGGGCTTTACCGCTGAATCGGTACGGTCGTCTACGGAATTGTATTTGCAGTTTGGTGATGTCTTACAGCCTATTGGATGGAAGCAAGCCTTGCGGTCGTTGTATCGGTACGGGATCGTCTTGGTCCGAAACACACCCACAACCGATGGAGGCGCCGGAATCGCAGCTCTGGCAGCCGCCATTGGTGGCGGATCCGTGAAGAATCACACCTCTCTTGTACCGGGATATTTGGATGGTAGTAGCGACGTGATTTGTTCACCGCAAGGTACGGACGGACCGCTGCGCACCTTGTACGGGACGGTGTGGTCTACGACGTCGTCGGGACAACCAGTCGGAACCAGTACGGCCGATTCCGCCTACGGGCACGCTAGCCTACCTCTGCATACGGATATGACTTACATGCGTGATCCCCCTGGTCTGCAGATCTTCACTATGGCCCGTCCGGCGACCAAGGGAGGGGAAAGTGTGTTTGGTGACGGGTTCGCCGCTGCCGAATTCCTGCGCGGGACCAACCCGGCTGCTTTTGCAACTCTCTCGAGCACCACTCGTCGCTATCGTAGCGTGGATGCGTCCACGGGTTGGCATTTGGAAGCTTCGGGACCAATCATTACGGTACTAGACCGCAATGGTCACCAAGACAGTGTGGTGGGCATTCGCCACAACGATTTAGATCGCTTACCGGATTTGCCTCCACCTAGCGCTGATCCGGACGAATTTTACAGCCAATTGATCGAGGCACATCAGGCGTGGGACGAGATATTAGCACGGGACGATTTCCGACTCGTCATTGGTTTGGAACCGGGGGAAACCATGGTGGTGGCCAACCAGGTACGTCGGAGGCAGGGTACACGGATGCGTAGGTAAAGATGTCTGGTTTGGACCGGATGCTACCGTCGACCGACCCTTTTGAATCGGCACGGCACGTCACGTATCTCACCTTTTTCCGACCGTTTGTCAATTTTAAAAGCGCTGTTTCCACGGACGCTTCAGTTTCGACACTAGCGTCGCATCGCCGCGTTCCGTGATGGGCTGCTACGTGGGTCAGGACGAGTTAGCGTCCCGCTTTCGGATGGAAGGCTACGAGTACTATTGATAAGAAACGCGAGCAACAACAGTTAATTGGAACACAGAGTAGTTTTCAAAGATTCGTTCGTGGTGAAAGCCCTCATCTGGGAAAGTAGAGGGTACTTTTTTGCCGTTGACCAACCGGGATCAACCAGACCTCTCTGAATGTTCGCTCGGACGGTCTGTCGCTTCGCCAGGACAGAGGGGCGCAAAGTGCTTCCGGTGTGTGTGTATACCTGTTAGTTAGGTAGGTGTATAGCGTATAGCTCTTATCTACTTATCTGTCACCACCCTTGGAAATGGTCTGTCCGGATCCCGTCTCGGGTTGGACGCTCCCCTTTACTGTTCTAGAGTAGAGAGAGAGCTACTCTACTAGCTAGAGATGGGACTGTCCGTGACAGTAAATACCGGGAAAACAAGAACCGGCACCCGAGGGTAGGACGTTTCGTACACCGCCAACAGGTATGTGTTTTGGGGATTAGATGGAGACATACCGCTACCGCCGGCGCAGCGTTCGAAATATACTAAAATCTGCCAGTGTAGAGTGCTCTCGTATTTCACGATACCTACGGACTGTGTGTGTGTGTGTGTGTGAGAGAGAGAGAGAGAAAGAGCCTCGGTACCAGTCTCTAGCATTTCACAGTCTCACCCGTCAAACCAGTGGGAGATCGTTCGGTTGCGAGCGTCTTGATCTGCAACAGCCCTCGTTCGAACGAAAGTACAGTACCCGCACAAGAATCTAGGTACTTTGCCTGCCTGCCTGTCTATCGACCTGCCAACCTGCCAACCTCCCTACTCCAGCATACCTACCTACCTACGCTAGCTAGCAAAGCAGTTCGGGAAACAACAACCTACAGTAAAGTAGACGGTGCGCGGAACATGTCGGGAAGAAGAGGTGCCACTGCCAATGGGGAAGGCAGTCGCTGGGAAACGTCGTACGAGAGCATCATGGGTAGCGCGATAGGCACCGCCAACGCTGACACCACCAACGCTACTGCCATTCCAGGAAACACCGATGAAACTGCCGCTGCCGAGGCGGCCACCAAAGCGCTTTCTTCCCGACTCGTTACCTTTCGTCAATGGCTCACCGACGAAGCCCGGGTGGACGTCCACCCTGCATTGTGTATCGTCAATGGGGAAGCCACGGACGGGACCCGAAACGCCCCCGTGCTGGTTTTTGAAAAGCATCCAACGGTAACGGCCCGACACAAGGGTCGCGTCGGGACCGTGGATCAGGATGGGGATCGGCTCTTGTGGGATCGCACTATGGGATGTCAAGTACGAGCGGCCCGGGAAATCAAACCGGAAGAAGTACTCATGACCATGCCACGATCCGCCATGATTTCACCCGATTTGGTCGCCGCGAGTGATGCCGGAAAGGCGGTCTTGGCGTGCGTGTCACACACAACCGGCGCGGAAGGGTTCTGGGACGTGTTCGAAAACACAACCTTGTGCGAAGCAACCTTTTCGCCCAAAGTGGCGGGGAATACGGGGCCACAGTTGCTAGTCAAGATTTTGCAGGAACGCAAAAAGGTGGAAGCCCTATTTAACCATCGGAAAAATAGTCCCGCTACGGCTACCATCGGGGCGGCGTACTCGTTAGCGGCGTCCAAAGGTGTGTCCACGCGAGCGCCGGTATTGGCATTTCTTATTCATCAGCGATTTTCCAATACTAGTCGACCCGCGGTCTCATCCGACGTACACGAATTGCAAATGGCGCTGGAGAGTTCTGACGGCAACGCCTTGCGGCCAGCAACTAGTGTGCGAGTCCCTTCCGGGGCCCCGAAGACCTTTGCTCCGTACGCACGGACCCTGCCATCCTCCGTGTCGATTCCGCTGTGCTGGAAACGCAACGAGCTTGCACTCTTGGCGGGATGCATTCCGGGAGTATCCTTATTGCAAGAGGTCGCCACCAGCACGTTGCAGCTCGCGGCGGAGTTCGCCGCGTTGCTGGAGGCCGGCATTCTGGAACGCTTCCCGGAAACATTTCCACCGGGACTCTTGACCTGGGAGCGTTGGATTTGGGCGGCGGCGTGCTCTTCTTCTCGGGTATTACCGGCTACCAGTTATTTGAACGAAGGCGATACTAGCGCGTCCACGTTCGTACCGACAACTGGCCAGGAGCTTCAATCACCACCCGATATTTGGAATGAGCTAGGAGTTATGATTCCTTTACTGGACATGCTAAATCACGAAACGGAAGCCCACCAGGTGACCTGGAAACCGTGCGTTCCGGAATCAAACGTCAAAGTCGAAGACAGCCCGGGACCCGCGTCGCATCCACCAGAGGCAATCGTTCACAAGCGTGTTCGCAAAGGGTCGGAAGTATATTGCTGTTACGGCCTACTCAGTAATCAAGATCTCATACTCCGCTACGGCTTTGCGCAAATGAATAATCCCAGTGACGAGATCAAAATTGGGTGGACCTTGTCGGATGCGGTCGGTCGGGTTAAAACTCCGACAGACTACACTCCACTGCTGTCCGTTGACGACCAAGTGTACGAATCCTCCGACAGCGACGCGATCAATACCTGGTGGACGCAAGAACGATTGAATCTGCTCGAGAAGGAAGCGTTTCGGGGATCAAAGGACAGTTTTGCGGCCTTGCAGGCTGGGAAAAAGCTATCTTTTGTGGCCTACGGCGACGGCACTTACCACCCAATTTTGCTCACAATGGCGGTTGTTGCCACCATGCCTCCACGAGACGTGCGCGAGCATCTGCAGGAAGAAGACGAAAAAATCTCGCTATCGATACGTCACCAAAGAATTCTACGCAATTACCTGGCCTTTACGTTTACGCGCAAGCTCGAAAAGCTTTTGAATGTTCTCGCTAACGGATTACACGCCCATTTCAATAACGTCAAATTATGGACAAAAGCTACGGATGGAGGTCTGCGATATAAAAGCCCGGAGGACACCAACGGAGACTATGTTGGCTGGCAAACCTTTTTCGACTCGCATGCGTACGGATCTTCGATGGAAGTGGAAAAGAAATACTACGCTATGGGATCGGATAGCTGTGTATTGACGTTATATGATGGGCAACTTCGTGCGTTGCAAATATCGATCGAAGGAGCCGTCGACGAGGAAAAGTTTCAAGAATCGGTGCTAAAGCAAATTTGCGATCTTGGTTTCGCGCTTGGCAAAGACGATGTGTCTGATAGTACAAAGGAAGAAGAGACTAATGGGAAGACCTCCAAGCGCAGTCGAAAGAATCGCAAACGCGGATCCGTCAACAGTGTGACGTCGCAAAAACAGCCAGCTGTAAAGCTGCACATAGGCAACTTGGCTTATTCGACAACCCCATCCGATTTGTACGACCATTTTTCAACTCGGTACGGTAAAGATAACATTCTGGAGTGCCACATCCCTATTGAAAGGGACACAGGTCGGTCTCGTGGGTTTGGGTTTGTTACTTTGCCTGAAAGTATTGCAAATGAAGCTCTCCAGTCGCGAGAGCAACACGAAATCGATGGACGTCTGGTGAAAGTTGCGAAGAGCAGCTCGGCAGGATCGAACAATTCGGGCAAGTCTATTACCCCTGCAAATGCCCACTTGTCCACAGATCGTTGTGCGAAGTGTGGGTATCGCCCTAAGTATTGCGTCTGTCGAGAACCTAGTCTTCCCGGTATTGATCGACCACCAACCTCAATTGGAGGCGGTGGTCGTGGTCCTCCTACAAACAATGGCCACGAGCCAGGTCAGTACGGAGGGGCCGATCGCTATCGCGACGACCGCTACCATCGAGAACCTTCGCCGTACCGCCACGACCGAGGCTATCCTGACCGTTATGGACGAGGACGGCCCTACGATGAATTTCGAGATCGTTCCCACCATCGGATTGATGACTACGATCGCGATATCGACCGTCATAGAGGTAGTCGTCGACGGGATCGGTCAGTATCCCCTGGCAGTCGTAGCTCCGGACGACGCCGAGCATACGAGGAAGGACGATCCCATCGTCGTGACGAAGAATCCGATTGGGAGAGCGGACGCAAGCGAACTTGGAGTCGCGAGAGAAGCCGCGACCGCGACCGTAGTAGGAGCCGTGATCGCAGCCGCCGAAAAAAAAGCAAGCGCCGACGTAGCCGAAGCCGGAGCAGGTCATTCAGTCCCGGCGCAGTAGCAAAATGATTATGCTTTCGAGGAAAAACTTTTTCGCTACACGGGATAATATATAAAAAGGGAATGTAAGCTAGGCAGTGCGTTCGAGACAGATCTGACAGTATCTCAACTCTAGGCATACGGCACGGTGAATTGGAAAATGGGCTTGGCATCATAGTGCCTTCTGCGCTTCCCCGAAGCCTAAAAGGACTCTACTAGAAGTTGCGTGGACAAAAGTGATACAGTTAGCTACCAATACGAGATGTTTTTCTGCGGGTTTTTCCCAGTCACAGTCAGTTAATTCTGTACACAGTACCTTTAACCTTACGTATTTGTTCGATTTACATTAATACAGTTATTCTGCCCTTGAAGTGGAGAATACTATGGTCACCGCCATAATTACTAGCACCTCATCGATAAACTACTTTTCAAGAGCACAAAGGAACAATAGCGTTAAAGTTACAGTTGCAAAGTCTGAGCACAGATGTGGTGTTCAGGAGAAAAAGGTAGGTGTCAGCGCGCTTCGGATTGCTGTCAAGAATGTGAAAGTCTCGATTTCGGAAGCTGTTTGGCTGTTTCCAGCCGTGCGTTCACCTCGGCCGCCGTTCCAGTAAAGTCTTGTAAGACGCTTTGCAGATCTCCGAAACTAAGACCGCACACGGGGATAGAAAAACAAAGGTTGATTTCATCGCCTTCGAGGCCCAGAGTGGCGCCTCGGGTTCCTGTTTGCATGTAATTCAGCTCCATGGCTAATCTCATAATCGCCAGATGGTTGTCATCTTTTTGCAACTGGCACACCATGGTGTAAACGAAACATACACCAGGATTGTCTTCGGGTACTTCGACCACAATGATGAAGCGCTGAAATGGAAAATAGGCCATTCCCTCAGTATTGAGCGAAAGGTCGCGACCCATAATGTTGCCCATTTTCCGCAGAAAGTGATCCACACTTTTGCGGTTTCTTTTGAGCCTTTCACTGTCTTGCTTTTCTCGCTGTTTCCGATTCAAGCGACGGGTCGACAAAGACTTTCCACCAGCATGGTCCGCCAGTACGGGGCGCGTCGGAGAGGGGGGCGCCCTGTCCATATTGCCAATACTGACAGATACGTTGGGTGGCGCAGACGTAGGTTCTCGCGGCTGTTCCCGGTTGAGGAACATGTGGGCAAGTGTCATTTACAGTTACTGCTGTAATTGTGACAAGGTTGCGGCTCGATCTGCAAATAAAAGTTGAGAACAGTATGGAAGCGAGTGACTGCGGAAGATTTTTCAGTCGCTTTTGTGAATCCAAGAATCGCTTGTTCTGCTTGCTGTGTTCAAAACGCTTCGCAGACGAAGAGATAATGACTTCGCAGGAACACGCTGCCCTTGAAACCAATCCTATAGTTGAAGCAGACGCTATTGCGTCCACGTGGTATTGACTTTTTTCTAAGTAAGATATGCGCCACGAATCCAGATAAGGACTAATTATTAAACAAGCTTGTTCTTTTAGACTCGAACTCTGACACGACATCGAGAAATTGGACAAATCTAGCGAATGAAAACAGGAAAATATAGACATATATATGTACAAATGACGAAAACGTAAATCTCAAAGAAACAAAAATCATTTAACCCGAAGGCCGTACAATCCAGACCGTCCATTCGGTGTCGGTTCGTGCTTCGCTCTTTGATTAAAAAACAGCCTCATTTTTTCAAAATCCGGACATTTGTATGATTTTTCTCCGACAAATAAAAAGGTTGTAAATAACGTTCAGAAAAGCTTACAATAGCAAAGACAAGCTAGTATCCCTTTCTCGTCAAAAAGCAGAAATAAGGAGTGACCCATAACTCACTGACAGCAACAAACGGGTATACCAACGCGGAAGCCTGAGCGGTAAAATCCATTGTTCTTTTCTGTTCGCGATTATTGCATGCAAAGCTTCCAATTGACGGTAAGCCTGTATCTCACAGTCAGTGAGTCCTGCTTGCAATACCGTAAAGCATACTATACTCCAATTACCCTTGAGACAGGATGTGCGAGTTTTGAGTATTCGGATAGGGGACGGACCGAACAGGGGCGTGAGGATACGATTGGTGACTTTGAGAACCATTCAGACAAATAGCAGTCCAATCACAACGCGACCACGTAGACACGCACACAGCGAGGCGAGCGAGTGCCGCTCGATGGTGGATACGACCGTCTGTAGTCCAACCAACGACGCACAGTCAACGACCCAAACAGCCGCATCGTAAAAACCAAAATCCCCCGCTCATCATCCACCGGTTCCGGTTGTACGATACGTTTGCTCGCGTGCAAGCCGCTCCTTTTTCCCCTCTCTACAGAAAACCATTCTTCGGTGGCGGTTGCAGTGTACACTCTTCCTGGCGTAGTCGGTCGAACTGACAGTGAGACCCTTCGTTCTCGACCTTACCGAAAGAAAGATTGGCGAGACTAGAGCGCTTGCTATCAATCGTATAGTTAGTGTATCAATTGTCCATTTATAGATCGGTGTGTGCCCGAGCGATACCTTGGCAAAACGCCAAAGAACACAAAACACAGCCAACACCGCACACATACAGATCCTGTACAAAACCATAACAGCACAAACCCCCTTTGCCGACAACGATGCAATCGCACTTATTCCGCCGAAGTCGCCCCTGGGGTCGGCCCTATCCACTCCACTGCGGAGCACGAGCATCTTCTGCACAACCCTGTTTCACTGTCACAATTGCTGCACGCCTACGATATTCCTCGGTATCCTTTGGAAACATTGGCGGTATGCCTTCAACCCCCTGGCAATCGCGACCTCGGTACTACCGATCTTACTCGTTGACATTTCATACTGGCAACACCAACTTCAACAGCAACAACTACCACCAGGCTTTGGCGGGAGTGCGCAGTTTCCGTTCGACGGCGGGTGCGTGGGCCCCAACACGAACCGCCATTCAGGCGCTTTCGACGGACGCCCTCCACGACGAACAAAATGACGAGGCAATGTCGGAATCGGTTGAGGATCTGTTCCGAGCCGAACTCGAACGATACACCTTTCATGCCAAGGCGCGTATGATGCCAGGGTACGAACACTACAACCCAACGAAATACGACGACATCGACAACGATGCCTCGGTATCCGCTTCCCAGGATCTACAGGTAGAGTTGGATACGGGAAACGAATCCCTTTTTGCGAGTAACAACGAACACGCTCGCAAACTCGGCAGCGAAGTAACGTGGGAGGAAGAACTTGTGGATCTCGAGCAAATCGACTTGGACGAGGCGGTCCGTTCCCCGGAAGCGGCCAACGCACATCAACCCAATCCACCTACATCGAACCACAAAACCCAAAAATCCGCAGTGGAACTCTTGCTTGCGTTTGACCCCCAGAATCCGCCCAGTTGTGACGATTTGGAGGAACTGCAACTGTGGCTGGAATGCGAGGCTCAGCAAGAATCGATTACGCGGTACCAACACGTTATAGATTCGGCTCGCACGCGGAAGGACTACGCCTCCCTTTCACTGGTTCAACGCCATGTCTTGCAATGGTATCAACCACTCAAGCATGAAATTGAGTCGTTGCAAAAGGCGTATATATTCAAGGAGCAGGATCCCGAAGGGGTCGTATTAACCAAGCGCGCCGCCAACGTGTACGGACCCTTTATCTGTTCGTTGCCACCGGAAAAATTGGCTGTCATATGTGCCCACGAGGCCATCATGAGTGGGCTCTCGAATCCCGGTGTCGATGGCAGGGATGGCACCGCCTTTACTGCTGTGGCCAGACGGATTGGTGACGCTGTGGAGCAAGAAGTCGTCATTCAACGGATGCTGCATCGACGCTTCAAAGAGTCACAAGCACGACATTCGACGCAAGACCCGAATAGAATTTTGCCGAAACCGGAGGAAGAAGTTGAAGGGGATGTTGAGCTCTCCACGGACAAGATTGACGAGGACATGAACGACGGCAACGCTACAACTCGGTCCAAGTCTAGCACTGGAACCGAAGACGTGCATAAATGGGCGTACGCCGCATCACACCTAAAAAATTACTTGGACGAAATCAGTTACCGCAAACCTTCCGTCAAGAAACGACTGGTTATCGAATACGCTATTCGTCGAGCCCGCACCATATTGGAAAATGACGAAGCATGGACCGAATCTCAGAAAATTCAACTAGGTGCGGTACTCTTTCAAGTTTTGCTTAACAAAGCGAACGTTCGCATCGACGGTAAGCAAGAAAAGGCATTTACGTACGAAAAGTTTTGGATCAGTAAGCAAAAAGTCCAATCGATTGTCTCCATGAATGATCGGTTGCACAAAATGCTAGTTTCGGACAAGCTACAATCGTTTGGAACCACGACCACACGGCAAAAACCTATGATTGTGCCGCCCAAACCATGGTCTAGGCCGGACGAAGGTGGCTACAAGATGCTCAGAACAGAGTTGCTCCGCTATCACGGATGCAATATGCAAAAGGTACGCAGACTACATCCATGTCCATCGTGACACGCTAGAGGGCAGTCTTTCTCATTTTGCTTTTAATCTACAGGAAGTCTTGCAGAATGTGGATTTAAGCATTGTTTTCGATGGTTTAAATGCTCTTGGACGAGTACCATGGAGAATCAATCAACGAGTATTGACTGTTGCGCAACGCTGCTGGGACAACAATATACCACTAGGTGACATTCCGTCAAAAGATGACAACCCGTTACCCGAAGAACCATTACACCCAAAACGACAGGAACAATTTTGGGAACCGGAAACACCGGGGTACGAGTCATACGTCGAGGAATATCGTCTGTACCGTGAATCATGGAACAAGTTTAGGAGAGTCAAACAAAGAAACATGGTACGTGACTTAGGGAGGGAATATGGTGACCCTGTATATATTACGATCTCATGTAAATTGCTCACAATTGTTGCTCATTGTTTTGAATCCAGGATCTACGCTCGCTGCGATGCTCGGCGATGTTGAAACTGGACCAAGCCGAAAAGTTTAAAGAATTTGAGGAGATTTTCTTTCCTTACAATATGGATTTTCGTGGGCGGGCGTACCCCGTTCCTCCGCACTTGTCGAACGTCGGCTCTGATTTATGTAGAGGAGTGCTTAAATTTGCGGAAGCCAAACCGCTCGGGCCGCGTGGCCTCTACTGGCTCAAGGTGCACTTGGCGAATTTTGCGGGAAAAGACAAAATGTCGTTTGATGATCGTGTAAAGTTTGTTGACGATAATTTGGAACAAGTACGATTATCTGCGGAAGACCCGTTTGCAGGAGAACGTTGGTGGATGAGCCTTGAGGACCCTTTTCAAGGTCTAGCTACCTGTTTAGAAATAATCGATGCAATTGATTGCGGTAATCCCGAGTCGTTTTTGTGCTCACTGCCAGTGCACATGGATGGCTCGTGCAACGGCCTCCAACACTATGCTGCTCTTGGGCGTGACAGCGTCGGTGGCAAAGCGGTAAATCTGTGCGCGTACGATGAACCTCAAGACGTATATGTCGGAGTTATGCACGAAGTAGTTCGTCGTGTCGCTGCAGAAGCCGAGCGACAGCTCGACTTTGATACATCTGACTTGGAGTCTCTGAGCCGAAAACAGAAGAAGGAATTGTCTTATAACCGCGCAGCAAAACTTGTGAACGGACTGATAGACCGAGGAGTCGTGAAACGTACCGTAATGACGAGCGTTTACGGGGTAACCTATATTGGAGCCCGGCAGCAAATCCAAGAAAAGATTATTTCAAAGGTGCGTCACGGCAGCGTAGGGTTTTCGGACGTTTCATTTCTTCAAGAAGCAGCCATGAATTAACCTTTTTGTTTACTAATAGCTGGAAGCACAGGGCCACGATGTCGATGAAATGAGCAATGAAATATTTCAGGCTTGTGGTTACGTAGCAAGTCTCACCATGGAAGTTATGGGCGACCTTTTTACCGGTGCTCGAGAAACCATGAATTGGCTCACCACTTGCGCTAGGATGATCACCCAGCACGGTTTTCCTTTAGCTTGGGTATCACCTATCGGTTTACCGGCGATCCAGCCCTATCGCCAGAAGAAAGCGGCTACCATTGTTACACTGCTGCAAACGGTTACACTCATTAATGAAAGCGACGACCTGCCTATTCACAAGCAGCGACAAGTATCGGCTTTTCCACCAAATTTTATTCATTCGTTGGATTCATCCCATATGCTTTTGACAGCTTTGGAAATGGATCGTCGTGGGTTGACTTTTTCAGCCGTACACGACTCTTTCTGGACACACGCATGCGACATCGACGAAATGAATGAAGCTCTACGAGACGTATTTGTTGATTTATACAGTCAGCCATTGCTGGAGCGACTCAAGCAGACATGGGAAATGCGTTACCCTGAACTCGAGTTCCCCGACATCCCGAAACGCGGAGACCTCAATCTTGCCGAGGTCAAACAGGCAAAGTACTTCTTCCAATAGAAAACGCAAAAGGGATATAACTTGTACAGACCAATCAGAAGGCTAGAAAAATACGAATGTTTCCGTATTCAAGTGCTGCTTGACACAACAGTGCGAGTCTTGAAACGTTGTATTGATGAACAGCCAACTCCAGAAATTGATGAGTTCATTGGATCCAATCTCTCATATGCTTCAAAGTCAGAGAAACATTCCCGGAAACCTGCTTCGTTCGGATTTTATCCGGAAGTGTCTTGTCTATACGCTACTAGAGGGGTCAAACAATCTTTTGAAAGACTGTTTACAGTTAATGTCTTCTTGAGAATAGAGAGATGTCGGCAAGTTTCCGCTAATCCATCTTGTAAATTGTGGCGGAACATTCCGAAACGTTGGAGAAGACATCATGAAAAAGTGCACTATGTCGTATCCTAAATAGAAACGTCCGAGAATCTTTTCAAATAATTGTTTTGAAATCTCAACGTATAGAAGCTAAGTTTTGGACATGCTCTAGATTCTAGATATAGTATAGAGCAAAAATCGCTGCCAGTACGCGGCGAGCATAAGCACCGCCAAAACTCGAAATACGGTCTTCTCGTCGACAACGGCATTCTCAGTCAGTGCTGATAAAAGAGCTTTACGCAAGACAACGAAGCCATCGCATTGTTGCTCGTGCTGTTGCTATACCGGAGACGAGAAACATTGCTCCCTCCCATTGCCTTTTGAATTCTTTGTTGTTATTTCCAATTCTTACAGTAAAGCCATGAGCGAACAACGAAAAGCAGTCATCAAAAATGCTGACATGGACGAAAAGATGCAACAAGACGCTGTAGACATCGCTTCGAAAGCACTATCGGAATACAACATTGAAAAGGTAGGCAAGCTACGTGTGAACGAAAAACTCATTCTGGTTGAAACTCAGTTCCTCATTTTTGCTCTTTAGGATGTCGCCGCTTACATTAAAAAGGAATTCGATCGAAAGTACAATCCGACATGGTAAGGCATTTCTGCGTGAAATTGTGCTGGTCTTGTGCTTCGGCAGGTTTTTTTTCACATGTAGATTTTGCAACACCCTATCAAAACAAAGGCATGTAATCGTGGGACGAAATTTCGGTAGCTATGTAACGCACGAGACAAAACATTTCATATACTTTTATCTCGGGCAAGTTGCCATTCTATTGTTCAAGAGTGGATGAAGGTAGTGGTCCGACTTGTTTTTAGAGAGTTCGACGACCGCATCTACCAATACCTGGGATTGGTAAGAGAAAAGCCACAAGGATCCTATAACATTGTAATTTATTACATATAAAATATGTCCCCATGGTTATTTGATTCGATAATTCATAAACGACCAGACATCCAGCGATCGTTGCCCATGGCGTACCGTTTGAATGATTCTTCGCGAACTGCTGTCGCGACTTCTTTCAACGAAGGCTTGATTTTGTAGCTCGCTAGTAATTCCACGTTGCCGTCTGGCTTTTCAAGGTACGCTTGCCAAGGACCGGGAAAGGCGCGGAAGACCCACCCCTTGGAAATTCGTTTCAAAAAGTAGGCTTCTTCGTAACCCCGTTTGTTTCCGAGATCATAGGTGGTCGAGTAGGCGTTGTTGAGTATTACAAAGGGAATATCATCGGACGCATGTACTGCCCGGATACGTTCCCATTGTTCTTCACCTCCCGGATTAACAACGATGACGGCTTCGTTTTGGAACTCTTGCGATGCACGAGGGCTAAGAGAGGCCGTACGCCCGACTCCTGAATTTTGAATCAGCTTCAGATTTACAGCTTCCGCTGTCAATACAGTTACTTTGGATCCTCCCATTATGCCACCACCAATGGCTGGCGCAATCTTTTTTGCCCAATACATGTTGCTGTAGGCAATCAACTGGCGACTGACGTCGGAACCAGGTTTGTACCCGCCTGTGAAGCCTATTTCACGGGCGACGACTTTTGTCCCAAAAAGCTGGTTGAGTGGTGTACCAAATTTTGCTTCTTCCACGTTAGGAACGGGAGGAAAGTTGACCTCGATCTGCTTCACGCCCGATGCGATCGCTTTACCGACGGCAGTGCTCGCCTGTTTCGCTATCTGATCGTTCATCCAGCCATTGTACAAAGCCGGCATGTTCTTACCGCCATCCACAAGCGGGACAAAGGCATTGGTTGAACATATGTAAACGTTTACAGTCAGTAAAAGGAAACTGGTCGAGTGCCACTTCATGATTCTATCGGTAGGCTTTTTTGGCTTTGGTCAAGTTGAAGAACCGAGGAAAAGTGAGCGTGATTAGAGGGACGACGGATTTGGCGGATTGTGTCGTGCGATGATGTCAGCACTTGTAGTTTTGGTCTGTCGGCTTTCCTCAATATCGTTCCGTTTCAAACAGACAAAAGAAAAAGTATACCGTTTACTGTTAGTTTATGGTACCACGTACCGTACGGTCAATTGTTACCCTCTAAAATCTCCGTACGAAGGTCTGGCGAACGTGAAAGGATCACCCATCAAAGTTTGCTTTTCAGAAATGTTTCCTCGCCCATGACGACGACTTTCTGGAGATCCTACCTGATATTGATGCAAAGCCTGGTTCTCCTACCTTGCAGTCCACAGCCATCCAGGCACGCCTTATATGGTCCCCACTGGTTGTATGAGATCAAAGAACAAACAGAGTACTGCTGCTGACGGAAGAAGGTCGATTGGAAGTCGATCCAACGCTGGACTGGTCATGTTCTTTAGTATGACTATCTTATCGACACGACGATTTGCGGCAGCTTGGGTTTTTCAGAGTAGTGGAATACAACGATCAATACCATCCACGCATAGGATGCGAACGAATTTTGCTTTGTCGACGCGCTGCTTTGCTTCTTCATCCGACAACCATGACGAAGAGGAACAACGAGACTCTCCGAAACAAAGATCCAAACGCAGCCAAACTAATCGGTCCAAGAAATTCAAAATTGCTGAATCAATCGACCAGAGCAAAATAGATAAGCTAGCACAAGCATTCGATGAACTCGCTCGGAAGGAAGGCTTCGACTCGTCAACAGCACGCTTTGCCGACGATGTGACGTTCGAGGACAAGTTTGACGACGATTCGTTTCTGGACGATGACGATGATAACAACAAAGATAAAGTGGGAAACTTGCACCTAGATGCATCCATGTTCAGTTTAAGTGACTTTATAGATAAGAGTGAGGAAGATGGCGGCAATCCAACCGATCAAGATGACGAGGACTACCTTGATTTTGGTGCAGACATTGACATGAGTATAGAAGCAAGGATTGCCGCTGCCAAACGGGATATGGATCTCGGTCGAGTCAGCGCCCCTCCCGATATGAGATCCTCGCGCAGGGAGGTAACTGCAGCCGACCTTCGCAAACTTGGATTTCGAACCGAGGCAAACCCATTCGGCAACGACGAAACTCCACGGAAGGAGCGCTTCCAGTTGGTAACAAACTCCATGTCGTGCTCCGCCTGTGGATCGGACTTTCAATGCCACAACGAAGATCGGCCCGGATATCTGCCTCCTGAAAAGTTCGCTACGCAAACAGCACTTGGAAAAATAGAACAGATGCAAAAGTTGCAGGATAAAGCAGAAAAAGCGGAATGGACACCTGAAGATGAGATTGAATGGTTGATTCAGACTCAGGGCAAAAAGGATCCGAACAAAGAAATGCAGGAGGTGCCCCAGATCGATGTTGATTCTTTGGCAGGGGAAATGGGCCTTGACCTCGTAGAGCTTTCCAAAAAGATGGTTATTTGCAAGCGCTGTCACGGTCTGCAAAACTTTGGAAAAGTGCAAGATTCCCTCCGACCTGGGTGGACGAAGGAGCCACTGTTGTCGCAGGAGAAATTTCGTGAATTGTTAAGGCCAATCAAGGAAAAGCCGGCAGTTATCGTTGCATTGGTCGATCTTTTTGATTTTTCGGGGTCTGTGCTCCCTGAGCTTGATGAAATCGCTGGTGAAAACCCTGTAATTCTTGCGGCCAACAAGGCGGATCTTCTTCCAAGTGAAATGGGACGCGTGCGAGCTGAGAGTTGGGTTCGACGCGAGCTCGAATACCTTGGAGTCAAGTCGTTGGCCGGTATGAGAGGAGCAGTTCGGCTTGTCAGCTGCAAGACTGGAGCTGGGATTAATGATTTGCTGGAGAAAGCAAGAGGATTAGCCGAGGAAATCGACGGCGACATATACGTCGTCGGGGCTGCAAATGCAGGAAAAAGTACGCTTTTGAATTTTGTTCTAGGTCAGGACAAGGTGAACAGATCACCCGGAAAAGCACGAGCAGGCAACAGGAATGCCTTCAAGGGCGCGGTGACGACAAGTCCACTGCCAGGCACAACGCTTAAGTTCATCAAAGTCGATTTAGGCGGCGGTCGAAGTCTATATGACACTCCTGGTCTTCTGGTATTAGGCACTGTGACACAGTTACTGACCCCCGAAGAGCTGAAGATAGTTGTTCCCAAAAAGTATGTCAAACCGATCAAACTGATATTCGATTCACAGTCAATAATGTTCAAACTAACACCTCGTTCCTCAAACAGGCCAATTGAACCTGTCACCCTCCGGCTCTCTACCGGAAAGTGCGTTCTAGTTGGAGGATTGGCCCGCATCGAGTTAATCGGCGACTCAAGACCCTTTATGTTCACATTTTTTGTTGCTAATGAGATCAAGCTCCACCCTACTGACATAGAGAGAGCCGATGAGTTCGTTCTAAAGCACGCTGGTGGCATGTTGACTCCACCGCTAGCACCCGGACCAAAACGTATGGAAGAGATTGGAGAATTTGAAGATCACATCGTGGATATCCAGGGTGCTGGCTGGAAAGAAGCTGCTGCTGATATCAGTCTTACCGGACTAGGATGGGTGGCCGTTACAGGAGCAGGGACAGCGCAAGTAAAAATAAGTGTTCCGAAAGGTATTGGTGTATCGGTGCGGCCTCCGCTTATGCCTTTCGATATCTGGAAAGTTGCATCGAAGTATACCGGAAGTCGAGCTGTAAGAAAGTCATCCAAACTGGCGAATGGGAAACGAAGAAAAGGTGTAGGGCGTAATTAGTCTTGTTAGTCGTTAGACTTTATTTTAATTTGACTACTGTTAACAGGTAAATTATAACTTTTCTCTTTCAGTTGATATCTAGTTCAGATTTGACATTGAATCTGGATCCGACGTGGCCTTACCGAAACTCTTCACTCTATGGAAACAGCGATTGATAGCTAATGCGTCTGAAACGGGAGGTTTGACATAGTTCGGACTTGACGCTAGTGCACCGGTACAGAGGACAGTCGATTGGCATCCAAGACTTCGTGCTCAATGTCAAGTACATTTCCCTGAAGGAAGCGCGGAGTCAAAACACGATCCACAAGACACAGTGCCAAACACGTCCGATACCAATGAGTACTGCATATCTTTTTGTTAGAACCTGACCTCCTTCCGTCTATTTGTCGGCGAGTAAATTGATGGGACCACTTCGATCGACAAGTTTGTACAACGATGTCATCCCTCTCATCGCTTGGAGCGCAATAAGGGCAGTCCAAATATGAACAAGTGTGTCTACGTTGGGTGCCGCCATATCCAACACGACAAAAGTTGAGACTGCTGAGAGACCAGATAGCGCCATTGCCTTGGCTTGAAATGGAAATTCGTTCGCACCCTGAAGAATGCCGTCTGCCGCGAAAACGAGAGCATTAAGCGGTTGAGCAAGGACGATCAACGGCAGTATTTCAGATAGGGCTTCTCGGGTCGATGGATCCTGCGTGAACAGATCAAACAACCAACTCGTGGATTCTCCCACTTGTAGCAGAGTCGCTAGAAATATCCCTAGGCCAAGACTGTAGGCAAATACTGTTTTGGTTACATCCAAAACATCACCTCTATCTGCTCGACCGAGAGCGTCTGCCACCAGCCCTTGCGATGCTGCGGCGAGCGAATCGCAAAAGAAACTGCAGAGTAACCACAATTGAATCCCAATCTGATGGGCAGCCACGGAAGCGGCTGCTCCCGTATCCATATCGGCGCCGCCTCGTGCCGCCATGGCGGCGGCTGCAGAAATAGAAAGTTGTAGCACGAGAGATCGGAAAAATGCTGAAGAGGAGGCCACAATAAGAGGTTGAATGTCTATCCACGAAGGTATTGATCGTGCGGGTAGAATAGAAACGCCCGATAGTTGCCCCGCGGCTGCGGGTAGTCGACCCGCCAGAACCCCGAGAAAGAGCCCCGCACTGATCCATTCCGCTGTCGTGGTAGCAATGGCCGCCCCCATGGGACCCATGCCGGCAAACGCTATCAACGCGACATCTAGGAATAAATTCACGATGTTGGCCACAATCAAAATTGCAATCGGCGTCTTGGTATCCAGATAGCCTCGCAATACGCCGACGGATGCTTCAATAGAGAGAACGGCTGGTGCTGCTAGTGCCCGGACCGAGAGAAAGGCCATAGCGTACGCGTTGGCGGCAGGGCCGGTGCTGCCCGTCCCCATAAGGGTCAGCAAGGGCTGTCGGAAAGTCCACAATCCGACCGTCAAAAGGCCTCCCAAACTAAGTGCCAGTGACAAGGCTTGGCCGCCCAAGGCAATCGCTTCGTCTTGTTGACCCGATGCGCGTTTGGCTGCGACGAGTGGTGTCGTGGCGGTGCATAAGAAATTGAAGAGATAAAAGGAAAAGGTCAAGAGTGCCGCTGCCGATCCCATTCCAGCGAGTTGATCGGCTGTGTCACTGAAATGCCCCACAAAGGCGGTATCCGCCAGGGTCATGAGGGGATCGATCAATAGAGCGGCTCCCGCAGGAATAGCTAAATCGAGAATCTGTGCTCCGGTCGATGGTTTCGGTTGGCTTTGACGGTGATCACTTTCATCGGCCTGCTCGCCTCGAACATCCTTGGCGAGGAGCGCATCGATTTCGGTAGGTTCAGTCATGTGTAGCAGCGAGTAACTCGAAGACGGCCGACAACGTTGATATATCGAGCAAGTCTTGTGGACTGTACACGATAACACGCGTTTGGGTTCCAGCAACTTGTGAGGAGTGATAGACGGAGGTCGACAACTGTACGAGTTGACGAATGGGAAGAACGCTAGCCAGCAGAGAGCAAGATGAATGAATTTCTGTCCAACGTCTTTTTTTTTCATTGTATCGTATTGATACCCAGCTCGCCGAGATTCTCCCCTATTAATGGTAATAGACGGCTCTTTGCTATGATTGGTTGCGCTCGGAGGAAAATGGATCTGTGTGCAACGGGCAATTCACACAAAGCAATCGATCGGCGCATGTTTCATGGTCGTGGAAACCAGAATGTGATGGGAAGGTAATATTTTAGGTTGTTGTACTTTTTATTTTGGAAACAACGATGCCGGCACTTTTATCCTCAGACGCAATCATTTAAACTACGACATATATAATTGGATATCCTTTGGGAAACGAACGTGTTTTCTGTCAATCTGCACAACCTTGCGAACCATGCATGGATGCACCCCGCAGAGTTCGTTAGAGGCTCATTCATTCCGGCTCAATTTTGCTATTTACAGTACGTTATTCACTGTTCCCCCACCGTCGCCACCCAAGTTGGCAGACGACGGCTGGAATACCAACACAGCACTGTAGTACCTCCCCCCATGAAACAAGAAGACCTGGACTTGACGAAGCTGTTGAGCGTTGCGTCGCTCGCGGTTGCTTCCGCCGAAGAAAATCTGGATTTCGTTCAGGCGCATTTGGTCGTCGATTGTGGTTGCGAGTTGGGAGAAGGCGTAATTTTCGACGACCAATCTCACACAGTCTTGTGGACCGACATTAATGGCAAACGATATCACGAATTGCATTTGAATTATCTAGATCCCACCAAAGCTCAATTTTCTACCTACAACGTGCCCAAGAAACTGTGTTCGTTCGGGATGGTGGCGGACTCGAGCCCACCGTCATCCGACACAGACACGCGGGTGGGACGGAAGTTGCTGTGTGCCTGGGAAGATGGTTTTCAGCTCTACGATATCCACAACGGCAAGGCTCTGTCCGAATACAGTACTGGCGAAGATGTGAATCCTGACAAGGGACCGACGCGCTTGAATGACGGCCGCGTGGATCCATCTGGAAATCGTTTTGTCTGTGGAGGCTACTACGGGGAAATTGAGGGGCAGACAATGAAGGTCTTCAAGGTAGAACAGAAAAATGTAAAGAAACTGTACCACGAAGCGATTGTGGACACTATCGAGGTCACCAACAGCATCAATTGGACTTTGGATGGGAAAACCATGTACTTGGCGAATTCTCCGACACGCGCCATCTGCACCTACACATACCACAAAAATGGGACCGTGACAGACCGCAAGGAGTTTCACAAAAAGCCTGATGGGGAAAAGGGCGTACCGGATGGGAGTTGCGTTGATTCGGAAGGATACCTCTGGAATGCTGTTTGGAGAAGTGGACATGGGCCTGGGTAAGTGGCTAGAAAGTAAAAGCATCTCTGGCCGGCTTTATTTCATCTTTTCGCTCACGACATTCTTGTACGGGACTCTTTATAGCATGGTGCAGCGTATCAATCCTGATACTGGTCTTGTTGTATTTACGGTGCACATGCCGGATGCGACGTCGCAAGTTACTTGTTGCTGCTTCGGAGGCGTCGACATGGATATTTTGTTCATTACGAGTGCGGCGGAGCATCTCGATCTAGCTAAAGAGCCCCACGCCGGAGGCCTTTACGCGGCGAAAGTCCCTTACAAAGGTCGCAAGGAATCGAGGTTTCGTTTGACGCCTGACGGTTAAAACGTTGGCTCCCTGGTGACCTCCTTATTTTTCCCAATTTCAAAGGGAGATCCCTGTTAGTTCACTCAAACTAGCCAATTCGCATCTACAATGTTTTGGGCGTCGCAATTTTCTAGAAGCAGAAAATGGTGAGGTCGGTGCCCAGATCCGTACATATCTACCTTGTTGGACGGATGCAACTTCCTGCAGAGGGTTCCAACACAAAAAAGTTCCTAGTGTAAGAGCAACACACAAGTTCCAGTGTTCGCGACGTCTAACTGTGATTCTAACCGTAACAAAGTTAACAGTAAAGTCGCCTTCCCAGTCCTCTTGGATTTTCAGCTGGGACACTCTCAGCAAATCGATATCATCCTAACTGTAAAACCAAAAATTTCCGGTTGAAAATAACTGCTCTAGTATAAATCCGAAGGAGGATCCATGGAAATCTGCCCATGAAGCAGAGGTACTCCGGGACGTACCAATGTTCATCGAAACGATTTCACGATGGAGGGTAAGCGAAGACGATCAGAATCATCGTCTCGCCAACGAAAAAGCTACGAACACGAGCGCGATGTGTATAATGAAGCCATCGACCCGACCGCTTCGGCTTCCCGAAACTCATCGGTAAAATCCAGCTGGTTCCGATCAATCGAGTACTTTCGCCAAGATAAAGCCATCGCAGCAGGAGTGCCAACGGATGATTCTTTGGTGAAATCCGAGATAATTTCCATCTCGAAGCAATTGTCCCAAGTCAAACGGAGATTGAGCCCCGCCGCCGAACGATGTACGGAAGCAATGAATTCTTTTTACAACGATTGTGCCACCACTGGACGACAAGAGTTCGCCGCAGCTAGGCGGGCCTGCAACCCGTACGAAGTTCTCGGCGAAGGAAGAAATGGCGGTTTAAACTCGATGTTTATCAATCGCTCCGCCATCAAGCTCGCCAATATCGACGCCGTGTTGCGTTTTGACTTATCAAGGCCGGGTAAGAATGGACAATTTTCATTTGTGGACCTTTGCGCAGCCCCTGGCGGCTTTAGTGAATATCTCGGCAAACGCTGTCACGCCAACGCTGTGCCGGAATGCCGAGGGTACGGAATGTCACTGCTTTCGACCAACGAATACGGCGAGGCTACCAAATGGAAAATGGATGATTCAACATCAACGGAGAATGGCACCTATGCACAGTACCGCGTGTGCGAAGGATCCGATGGTACTGGCGACATTCTGAAGTGGGAGAATATCGAAGCATTACACAACATGGTACGCGACGATATATCGGCAGTAGCTCGTGTAGAATCCTCTGTAGAATGGGGGAAGGTCGACCTTGTTGTCGCGGACGGAGGATTTGATGCACAGCGTGATTCCGATCACCAAGAAGCTATCTCTCAAAAGCTAGTTGTGTGTGAAATTGCCGCTGGTTTACTGCTGTTGAAGAAAGGCGGAAAGTTGATGGTCAAAATGTTTGGTTTTCAAACCGAAATCATACGCAGCGTGATGGAGGATCTCGCTTTCACTTTTGAAGAGATTATAGCCCTCAAACCCATTAGTTCTCGCCCAGCTTCAGCAGAGCGGTACGTTGTCTTCAGAGGGTTTAAAGGGAACCCGGCTGATTGGGAAGGGCAGCGATGGATCGACAGAATGTTTCTTGGGAAAAACTCCACGCAATGCGCACGGAATCGTTTACAACAACCAAATTGTACAAATCGTTTGGGAGTCTATCTCGATGCTTTCGATCGTGACCTACTCTCTTTGAATCTCAAGACGTGTTTTTCGATTCTTTCCTTTCTGGAGAACAAATGCCGAGCCATCCATAGCCAACAACGAGCTGGACCCGACAGCGACTCGCAAGAAGCTACATTGGTGGACGTCGAAGCATTCAAGGCTGCCTGGAACCTTCAGTAGTCACAAAACTGAAAAAACTCTCGATGGAAAACTCTTACACGTCCTGACCAATCCTCTCTTGATTTCCTACTGACGTATCAGCACGATGCACAATGAACGTAACATGCAAGTCAACTGCAAAACTACCTTACTTTTTTCGCTATGAATCTATCTGCATGATGCTGTATTTGCTGTTGAATATTGGACAGTAGTCCCTTGCAGTACTCATCCATATTCAAAGCGTTTACTCGACGTTGCTGGAACGGTGCTTCCACTTCGGAAGCAGCTGCATCTATACCGAGCAAAGAAAAGGCGGCCGTCGCCACGACCGGAATGGTACCCCACCCCCAGGCTGGTCCCCATACGTACGGAAAGAGTAGCAGTGCCAGCATCAAAAAGGTTCGCAAATGAGAAACGTACACCATTGGCAAGGGCGTGCTCCGTATCCGTTCCATTCCTCCACAACAATCCAACATGGTATTGAGCTGGATTTCCAAAGAATCCATTTGTTGGGAAAGGGCATTGGCGATTCCCACCGGTGTGTCGGCATCAATCTTAAAGATTTCGTGCAGATGATAACGAATCTGTGCAGCCACAAACAAGGGAGGATGGGTATTACGTTGAGCGGCTTGCACTTCGTCCTTGATCAAGATCCCGAGAAAGAGTGGTTCGGGCAGGACCTTTGTTCCTCGCAGCAGTGCCATTACACACAGACAAAGGGCTGATGTCCACCGGAGTGCCTCGTCTCGATGATGCGGTGCGTGATTGCTGTGTACTAGTATGCCGGCAGTTACGGTCCGACCCCGTGCGACAAAGTTCCCCCACAGCTCCCGAGCCAACCAGTATCGACCGGCGGCCCGATTTAAACGAAAGACGAGTAAGAAGGAGAGTGTCGAGTTCAACATGATACCAAAAAAGAGTTCCCACGAGTCGTAATCGCGGGCTTCCTCTCCGTCGAGCAGGTCTTGAAAGAAGAGTTCCTGTATGGTGGTGTAGATGACGGCGTGTAGAACGACGGCACACCAAGGTTTCATGATCCAATCGAGTGCACGGGCTTGGATGATGAATAAGGAAGGTCCCCATCCATCACTACTAAGGGGCGCGTTCATTTGATATTTGCCTTCCTCATCAAGCGCAGCGTTGCGCAGCGACTCGAATCGGAGCATGGATTGCAGAAAGGGGAAATCCTTGTAGCGTTCCAGGTCGACGTCCTCACCCTGCAAAGGTGCCGTCATCATTGGGATGTACGAGGAAGACAATGGCGTCAAGGAATTCTCCGCAGGTGTCGGCTCGGTGGAGGCAACCGCAAAGGAAGACTCGACGGAATGCGGCGACAAATTGCTACTAAGGTAAGGTCGTCTTGGTGCCGCTTCCGGTCAACGACTTTCAAGGTCTGTCTGTACCTGCGTTTGTGTGTGTGTGTGTGTGTATGTATGGATTCACTGCGAGATAGTCTATCATCGTCACAATGGTGATCGGGGAATCGAACTCTAGAAGACGTCTTCCGGTTTGGGCTGCCTTTGCAAGGATTGTGAATGCTCTTGCGGAGGAAGCAGACATCCTTTCGTCATGGTGAAACGCACAAATTCAAACGACCGAGACATCGTGTTTTCCGTCTGCTTTCAACATTCTGAATTCCCTTTTCTGCATGATTCCATATTGACGGTAGTACAAACGCCTATCAACAGTAGTATAGTTTGTGGATTGCGACAACACTTCGGTATATGCATGTACCCGGCTATACGTCACCAACTAGAAGTAAGCGACGGCCAGACCCGACTCACCTAAAAAAAGATACGACCTCAACGAGAAGGACAAGCCTGTAAAGCACCGTTTGGACGCCGTGTGTGTAGGTAGGCAGGCATATTGGAAGCAGCTGCTACCGCAATTGTTGGTTTGTTTGTTTGTTTGTTCCCATAGTCCTCCGACTCGCTAGTCGCTTACAGTTACTTACTTGCCTGCCTGCAACTCACAGTCACGATGAAGTCTTCTGCTGTTCTCGCTTTGGCCATGGCTGGCTCCACGGCGGCGTTCGCCCCCACTTCCTCCACGCAGGCTTCTACTAGTAGCACGTCCTTGCAGGCGGCCATGCCGGACCGACTGTGGAATACCATGGTGGACAAGACGGAACGCTCGCGTGCCGTTCCGTTCCTTCCACGCCCGATCAACTTGGACGGAAGCTCTCCCGGTGACCAGGGATTCGATCCGTTCTACCTTTCTTCTATTCCCAAGAACTTTGCGGGATTCCTCCAGCCTCCTTCGTGGGAAGAAACGGGAGGAATCTCCACACTCTACTGGATGCGCGAAGCCGAAATCAAGCACTGCCGCGTCGCCATGCTGGCCGTCACTGGATGGATCGCCACCGACTTTGGGGTGCGTTTCCCGGGTGCTGGAGCTCCATACACGGACATCCCCAACGCCTACAATGCGCACAACATTTTGGTCGACCAAGGAACCATGACCGTCATGCTCTTGGCGATTGGCTTTGTGGAGTTCTGCACCGGAGCCGCTTTGGTGCAGGTTTCCAAAGGAGAACTCACCGACCGTGATGCTGGCGACTTTGGATTCGACGGAGGCCTGTTGAAGGGCAAGAGCGCCGAAGCGATCAAGACCATGAAGACCAAGGAAGTCAACAACGGACGCCTCGCCATGCTGGCATTTGGAGGTATCGCGACCCAGACCGCCCTGGGCGAAGCTACGCAGAGCTTCCCCTACTTTTAATTCTTTCCGCGACGGCGACACAACCCCGTACGCTGGCACTAGGTTTTGCCCCTTTTGTTGTTGACTAGTAACACAACACCGTTAGACCGAGACTATTGTATCGTGGAACTACAGACACTTACAGTCAGTCTTATATTTGTTGACATTTATTCGACTAATGGAACACCTAACTGTAAGGTCGGCCCTAACGTATTTGTTGATTCGCTCTGCAAGACAGTGTTTTGTTGCGGGACCTCGGCTCGCAGTACCGATTGGTTGACAGCGATACCTTTTTCTGCATGTTCGTATCCTTTGTGTTGTGCCGACTAGCTGATACAAAGCTCTCTATAGCTTGTATGGTCGAACTGTAAAGAAAACTGGAAATCGAACTCCTACTACACAGAACAGTAGTTGTAGCTACGCGTAGCGTCAAGTGTGACATAATCACCCGGAACTTGAGAATACCTTCCTGCGATCTTTCGACCTCCCGCTTGGATCCACGACAGCTTCAACGTACATTTCTACGGGCATCACCCACGTACACTTGCGTACACTCTTGCTGCATTCCCTTTCGCCAACACACGGGAGAGTGCGGCACACGTTCAGCCTAACAAAATAGTTGTCCGAAACCCTTGTTGTGTAGACCATGAAATCCTTTCAGCTTTTGACCCTTTTCGCGCTTATCGCTGCCTCCCTGGCATTTGCCCCGAACCAGGCTCCTCAGCAGGGTGAGTGCATCCCGCGTAGATCGTTTCGTGTAGAAGAAACATTTTTGCAGTGACTGCCTACGGTGATTGGTACATTCTGCGCGACTCGGGGAACGAATACGAGCTGTATTGCGTGTGTGTGATCCATGTGATCACTATGCCAAGATAGTTTTTACTGTTGGACAACACTCTCCGTTGTATCGCTCGAGTACTCTGGACCCGTAGACGGCAATCGCGTTTCGATTGGAAATGCTTTTTTTTTTCCTCACGAATTAATCCTCTCTCTTGTTTTCCTTTCCAGTCGCCAAGGCTGCCTTCACCAAGGCTGCGGGGGCTTTGCCGGTGGCTGCTTTGGCTGCCCCAGCGTTCGCTCTCGACTCGATCGTCGAAGCGCTTCCCACCAACACGGTTGCCCTTGAGGTCCAATTCGGTGCCTACCTTGCCGTAGCTCTAGGAACCCTCCTTCCCTGCCTTTTCCTCATCAACTTATTCATCCAAACCGAATCGCGCAAGGCTGGACGTGCCGGTGGACAGGATGCCGAGTAAAATAACACGAAGACGTTCTTTTGTCTCTTGGACATTGGACTATTCGCTATAGACTGGGCAATTTGTTGACGTACATACGGACTACTACCTACCTATACATGCATCGATACGACTGATATAGCTACGGGAGGTTTCACATAACGTAGTTCCTACGGTTGAAGGCATTTGCGTTCCCTTTTATGTACATTATCGTCGACCACTTTGACACCTAGTGTTACAACTCCATGCCAACCCTGGCGTGGTCGTCCAAATTGGATGGGGAGGGCGATACGGACCCGTAGCTCATGGACGTTTGGCTGGCAATCCGCAGTAATTCTTGAATACGCTCTTGACGCCGGAGTTTCTCCCGACTTTCGATCCACGGTGCTAGTAGCAGCAAACCCATCAAAACAAACTCAACAACGTGGAGGTCCATCCATCGACCAATTTCACAATCGACCGTTTGGGTATCTTCACCGGGATCGGTCGAGACCATGTTGCAGTCTCCTTGCACGACTTGGACCAGTGATGCCATAAACACCTGAGCAATGCCCGAGGCGGCAAAGCCTAGTCCGTTGAGGAGTCCAAAATATTTGAAACCCAAATGTGCCGTCAAATTCGCAATGTAGACGGGAAACAAGAATTGTCGAAAAAAGACGTAAACAACGAACCCAAAGATCATCCAACGTCGATGGTCCGGGACGAAAACAAGAATCAAAATTTGACCTTGGCCGAGGAGTAGTGTCAGAGCAGTACACGCATCCAAACCAATGCGATCCATGAGAACGCCAACGACGAGCGATGCCAGCACACCTGCCGCCATGATGAGGGTAAATATTCGTGCCAGATCGCGTTGTGATTCGTACGAAAAGTTGCGCGAGTCGGCCATCTGGGTAGAAATGGGTAAGAAGAAAAAAAGACCGTAAGAATCCATGGACGAGACAGGCCCTCGGCGCACTGGTGATTTTGTACTCTTTCTCTCATTGATCCGCATACCTCGGTCGAAAAGGAGGCCACGTAAAAATTCGCTAAAAAGCAGACCGTAACAAAGAAGAGTACGGTCCGAAAGTAGGTACCACTGCAAAACTGCCTCCAAAAGGGCTGATCCTTTAAACTAATGAGAGCTTCGTCACCCCTGTCCAATGCCTTTTTGGACGCCCGGTACGAATTGTGCCGTACGAGTTGCGGGTTGATGTCGGCGCGGAGATACGAGTCGAGAGGTTGTTCGAGCAAGTGGCGGTGAGCCGTTGTAGCCTCGAAATAATCTTCTTCCGGCGTGGGTTCCAAAAATTCCAGCGGATCATACTCTTTTTCCGGTGCCTCGAAGGGTTCGTCGGGCCAGTAAATGGCTGAGGCCACCAGTGATACCAGTACAACCAAAGCGTAGTAGCCGAACAAGGAACGAAAGCCAACGTTCGGATATTTTTCCCACAGCCAGTCAAACATGGCAAAGACGGCAAAGCTGATGGATATCGTTCCATTAAGGCAGCTCAGTACTAAATACTGATTGTCCGGAAACAGATTGGCGAGATGAACAATAGATACTTGAATTCCCGGTCCTCCCAACGAGATGAGACATACCGCCAATGCAAAAGTCTCGAATCGGTTCGACATGGCAAATACCTGACAGCCGAGAGCAATAATCGCATGCGCAAGCACCGAACAAAGTCTTGGACCATACCGATCTAGTACAATACCGAGAGCCAGCGTTGATACCATTGCGGCACAAGAGGCCCAGGAAAACATGAGAGTGGTTTGCGATAAAGTGAGGCCCGCTCCGCCATTGGCCGTGGAAGCTGAGAGAATGGAACGACTGGAAACACAATCAAACAGTGAGAGACCAACCAGTCCAGCGTTGCACAATTTCTACTTCCGATGGCGTTCGGTGTGACACTTACTCAATGCAAGCCCATCCGTACAGCATTCCTCCGACCATGGAATTCTGCAAGCAGCCAAAAATGGCAAACCAGATCTTACGCCGCAGCGGAAGCTCGGCATTCTCATTGCTCGACATTTTTGAAAGATGACTGGCCCATTCCAGTCCACGCTAACGAAAGATACGGAGCGAAAGGTTTCGTGAGTTATTCTCTGATGTGACGAATCAATAAGTCGATAACGATAGCGGCATTGAACCCGTTTGCTGAACAGTGCTTCATGCGCTCACGTACATACTTCCTCTGAAATTATCTGCGGAAGTACGCACCGAAATGCGAAATTGACAAGAGAGGGAAAACAGATGAAGGCTGTTGTGGAGGCCTCGCTGCATTCGGGTCCTCTTTTGTCTCTGTGACGCGATATCTTGCGGTCTCGGAACGACTGTTTATACCGCGACAATAGTTGTCACAAATCGGTCCATACATGTTAGACAATTTATCACTTTTCCAAATAACTGATACGACTCATCATCAGACAAATATCAACATTTTAGAATGTATTGAAATGTCGTCCCTCCGCATTTATACTTTCAATCTGCTACAGTAGAGCAAAACCGACGTGCTGAATTGTATGGGACAAGCAACCCAAATTCATGGAAAACGGTGAAGCTGCCAGTAACAATAAACCAGAACATCCGAACCATGAAAAAAAAATTAGAAATACCACTATCGTCACATCTCCGCGTTGAAATCCCCAAATCGAGGAAATCAAGTCGCGTTTTCTAGGATCCATGTGACCATAATGTCGACGTATTGGACCTGGCACAAGCGTTCCCATCCCATACTCCCCCCACCTTGTCCAGACTAATGAAGGAGAGCATCATGGAAACACCGGTGGTGTTCCAATGGAGATATCGAGGTCGACATACATATACTGCCTGTGCGCTTGCCTAAACTCATGTAATCTGGGATACGATATCGGTATCGGCACGCAAGCAGGTAGACTGATACAAGATGATCTAGGATTGACGCGCGTACAGCGAGAACTCTTCGTAGGAAGCATTGACTTTTGGGCGAGTAAGTGGTGTGACGTTGTTTGCAGCCCGGCCCGCCCACCAGCAACGCGCAAAACATACGTCTTCTGACTAGCCTTGAATTGTGTCAACATCTCGTTCGTAAAAAACTGCAGTGTTCGGCGCGCTCTCGGCTCAGTACGTCTCCGACACGTATGGTCGTAGGAAGACCTTCCTCGTGGCAGCAACAGGGTTCATTTTCGGTGTCGTGATCACCGGAATTGCGCAGACTTACAGCGTACTTATGCTCGGTCGCATGCTGGTAGGATTGGGGGTGGGAGTTGGTCTCGCGGTAAGCATGGAAGCGTGATCCGTGTATCTGTCCCGACAGACAATATACTCACTCGGAGTTGACCCTTCAGATAGATCCCCTATACATTGCAGAAATATCGCCTGCCAAGCATCGTGGAGAACTCGTCACCTGGTCAGAAATCGCTTTGAATGTTGGGATTGTACTAGGCTTCTCTATGAGCATCATCCTTGCCCCAATTGCCGACGGTACTGAATGGCGATGGATGTTTTTCGCCGGAACTATCATGCCAATCGTCATGATTGCGTTGGTTCTGAAAGTCATGCCCGAATCGCCACGCTGGCTAGTATCAAAAGGTCGGGAAACGGAAGCTTTCGAAATTCTGCAAACGATCTATCCAAAAGGTGAGCGTGTTGATCTCATCACTTTGTGGTTTTTAGCCAGCTTTGCTAAACAACTTTACTCGTCATGCGAATTAATTGCCAAGGCTACGATGTGGATCTGGTCGTACACGACATGAAAGAAGCATACGTTCGCGATAGGGCAGTCGAACACGCGGCCGGCTGGCAGATTATATGGAACCCGACGCCAGCCTTTCGAAGGATTCTCTTAGTGGGAATTGGGGTTGCTGTTGCCCAACAAGCCGTGGGTATTGATTCCATCCAGTACTATTTACTGGATGTCCTTGAAAAAAGCGGAATTAACTCGGAGCAGAAGCAAAACTTGCTGCTTATTTTTCTTGGAATGGTCAAGCTCCTGTTCATTGTTGTTGGAGGGAAACTGTTTGATATAAAAGGTCGTCGCCCACTCCTTTTCATATCACTGATCGGGATGGCAATAGCATTGCTGATGATCAGCATAACATTCTTCATCGCTTCAAGTACTAGTTCAGGATTCATCATTTTTGGACTTGGCATGTATTTGGCGGCCTTTAGTGTTGGAATGGGACCGGGGGCCTGGCTTGTTCCGGCGGAGGTCTTTCCAACTTCAATACGGGCAAAAGCGATGTCACTGTCTGCTTTCCTCAACCGAGCAACAGCGACACTAATGGCCTCAACTTTTCTTTCAACTGCAAACGCTATCGGGTGGGGAGGGTTCTTCCTTTTGCTATCAATCATTTCACTTTTGGTTCTCGGTTTCTTGTGGATCTACCTCCCAGAAACCAAGGGGCGCTCATTGGAGGATATGTCGACGTATTTTGCAGAGATTACGGGTGACAACTCAATTCTTGAAGCTGAAGTGAGGATTTCCGAAGCACGTGATCCTGCCGTGGAGCTATCAATTCTTAAAAAATCACAGAGAACAACCGATAGAGAAGTTATCTAAATTATGCATCAAAACCTTCGATGGCAATCGGCATGAATTGTTCTTGTGTACACGCTACATAGAGAGGTTACAGCAGAAACTAAAATCAATATAGACCACAGGTAGCTCTAGTCCGTGTTTTGCATTGAGGTGTCTTGGTTTCCTTCCATCCTTTGCAAAGGGGGTAGATTTAGAAATTGTGAAATCATGGGTAGATCATAGTCAATCTCGAAAGCATACCTGATTGGCCAGATTTTTTTCACTTAACGTCTCGGTTTTGAGCGTTCACAGTCAAACGACGTAAGGTCGCCCGCCGCCTAGAATGCTTCCCAGCCAAAGAATAAGGTCTTCCAGATAAAACCGTGAAAAGCAGAACAGATAACGCAAGTACGGTGAAGATAACGTGACCAGCAGACTACATTTATATGAATATCTCTGTGCTCCGGGAAATTTGTTTTACTGTCTCTGCATTGCTTAGGAGTGGTAGTGCTTAGCTTTGCAAACGGATGAGGCAGCAATGGAGACGGACAACGAAAGGAATGACCCGCCGTTTCGTCAGTTTTTCGTCTTTCGTTCCTTCGTCGAGAAAAATCTACAGAGAGAGCTTGTGAATGAGGCGTTGAAATGTCATGCGCGGAATTCCGACGACGGCGCGCTGCACCAAAAAGTGGAGGCTTCTTTTTCTGAATCAAATGCTTCTGAGAAGCTCAATCTCGGCATATCGTGTGGGGGCGACCTCTCATGGAATTTGCCAAAAGCAGCCACCGTCGCGCGGAAGGCGCTTGGGTGCACTAGACACAGCACAACAAACAAATATCTTAGCAAGATTTGCGAAGAGTCCACTCCTTTGACAGGAATTGCTCTTTTATATGGACAAAACGCATCGATGCCGGCGCACTATGATTCTCCAACTCAGCCAGGCCAACGGGAAGAGTGGTTGGTCATGATAACGCTTGGACTGACGGTTGAATTTAGGTGTAATACGGAGACTCTCATGCTGAAATCGGGTGATGTTATTGTAATGGATAGCATGGCCGTCCTTCATGGCGTAGTTCGCATTGAACCTGGCAGCAATGCTTGTGAACAATTAGGATTACCGGTTCAATCTCGGTTGGGCATTCTCTTCTGGCATGGCCGCGAGCAAGCTTGCGCGACGGGCTCGCCAGGTAGAGCGAACGTCGAAGGAATCGATAGTCTCTTTTTTGAAGTTGATCAAAACGACTGAAGTGGCTCACCACGCGAACAAGCTTATACTCAACACTTTTGCGCGTTTGGACCTCTGCTGCAAAGCTTGCAAGTAAAGGGAATAGGAACTCCAATTTGACTCATCAACATTCGTTCTTCCGGTGTTGAGAAACGGGGGCGTGATCTATGAACCCGCCGAGGGCAAGCAACAATTTTTGCTCCCCCATTGACCTCGAGTTCTAATTCTTTGGGAAAGTCTCGTTTACAGTTAGTGAAAAGCTAGGAGTAGCAGAAGTAACTATTTCAATGTCATCTCGATGCTAGATGAGAGATGAGTGGCGACATTCAAAAGCGAGCTATTATGTTAATATTTAAAATTTCATGAATGTGATGTAAAAACCGTTTGTGAATGAAAGCTGAGTCCACGACTCGATGACTTGCAATCACGGCACCCATGAACTTTGAAAGTCCCACGATCCAATCTAGTTTGTGAGACTGCATCGTACAACTCATATCATTATGTTGCTTTTACAATCGTGTGCGCTAGTTATGCAGCTTCTGGGAGATTATGGGTCAGCATCTATCATTTGAAAGACGAGACAGTCGGGGAGCTAGTGCGGAGCTAGTGCAAATGATGGGGTCATGGGTTTCCCATTCCTTTTTGGACTTGATTCAAATCTGAGGTGGTGTTGTGAGCGAAGTATGCTTCCGCTGCCGCTTTGTTTGGATGAACTAATTGACTGGACCGAAGAGGCAACCGCTCTTCACGCCTTGTTCAATTGTCGGCGTTCACACGAAAATGAAAGCTGCCAAATTTCAACAGACTTTATCGATGCCGTTGTATTTATCCCCTTGTTCCGTGACGCGAAGAAAAGCCATTTGGCTAGTTTGCCAAGTCTCTCAAGGAGGGACAGAGAAAGCTATCTATCAGAAAATGTAAGTACAAAAGACAGCCCTTTCCTCGTTTCAACATCCGATTTTTAATATTGTTGGCGTGCTCTGCGGATAGGTAGTAATCAAGGTGACTTACTTGGCGCCAAGGAAGACGATTCTTTACCTCGCATTGCGTGAATTCTGCAAGATTTTTTCTTTGCTGCGCCGACTGGGCGAGCTCATTGGAACTGAAGAGACCTTGTCAGGTATTGGATTGGCAAAACTCACCCAAGGTCCCCACGACGATTGTGTGATATGCTTTAGCAGCATATCAAATACCATTCTAGGATGCGGCCACGCCCTCTGCGAGTCCTGCGAAAAACGATGGGTATTGAAGCAACTGAAATGTCCATTTTGCCTAGCTCGATACGACAACAGCAAGCAGGCAAAAAGCAAAGGCTGGCACCTTTTGGAATGGTCGTTTCTGTCACAACATGTGGAAGAAGATGTTCTACTTCTAGAATCTGCTTTGTCCAAAGTTTGGGATCGAAACAATGAGTCCCAATGTTTGAAAAACTGGCAAGAATTTGACAGTTTTCGGCAAATTTCGCGTGAAATCTTTCTGCAAGAGGCATCTTGGATCACCGTCGATAAACAGAAATCTAAATTGTGCGGTGAAAGGTGAATGGAATCAGAGTTTCGCTCGGCTGCCAATCTGTATTACTGTTAGAATCATCTCAAAGAATTGAAATTCGACCATTCTTGTGATCGTCGAAACTAAGATTACGGACTACTATGCTCCGCCAAGCAGCGCATTCACAGCCGCGCTCTCGTTCCATGAATGCTTTTCCAAGGCATTACGAGCGCTTTCACGGTCAAAACCCATTTCACAGACCCTACTAATGGCATCTTCCTTGCTCGACGGCTTCGCGTACGATTCCGTCCAGAATTTTGCCGTCCGATCGAACTCCTCACGGTTCCCCATATACATTTTTGCCACTTCCGCATCCTGTGGATCTCCCGGTTCGGGGGAACACATCAACGCCAACAGCGACAACAAAGCTGTCTTGATGGTCAAAGCTGGACTCCATTGGTCTTTCAGAATATCCTATTATATGCATTCCATCTAGTTAGTTTGTGTATTCTACTAGCGTCGACAGTGTTTACCATTTCGTAACTACTTACCAGACAAATCGCACCCGTTTGCGACGAAATATTCGGGTGCCAGACTTTCGTGAGAAATTTCATTTTCGGCGGTTCGAACGGATACTCAATCGGTATATGAATATCGATTTCAAAGACACCACCCTCGTATGGAGATCCCGAAGGACCTTGAATGCTCCCTTTCAAGTGTCGCAGCTGACCCTCCGTCACAAGAGTAGCCGTGACCCCGGAAGCGTCATCCTTCTGGACCACCGCCACTTCTTTCAGAAGTCTTCCGTTAACACCAGCGGTAGCCGCCATGATATGTCAAGGAATATACGTAAGCTGTGCTAAGATAACAACAGCTGAGAAATGGTGCACGTACGCTCCAAGACCAGAAGAATATCAACCACCAGCTCGGCAGACTAATCACGTGTTGTGATGGCCAAGCGCTGTAGAGGCCGATTCGGTATCGACTAGGAAGCGAAAGGAATGAAGAACTCTTATGCCTATTCCTTTCGGTCGCTGATGTCAAATAGGTATGGATGGGGGTAAGAAGTGACGCTATGATAACCCAAGACACAGTAGAGACATTCAGATATAATCAAAAGCGAATGTCATAAATATATATTTATTTTATTTAGACGCAAAAACGAAGAACATAAAGCTGTTCGGCGATCGATCGCCCACGTCCCAGCCCCAATCGAGCACATCCTTACCGTCCGAGGATTTTCAGGTCGAAGACTTGTTGTGATTGACTTGTGAATAGCCAGCCGTACGGACTTGTCCCGTTTGTTCTGTTCTAGAGAGATGTCCACAAGTCCATTGGTGTCGGTGCGTTCGGCCGAAGAAATGGTTGCCGTTTCGCCTCTGAGCAAAATGAATTCTTTACAGAATGATGCCGACAGCAGCTCCATCGCCAGCACTCCGAACGGTAGTTTCAAGGATGCGAATGTCACTTGCCTACCTTCTCTAGAGAACGAAGGGTTGGATGACAGCCAGCTAGACCGTGAGGAGCAAGAATCCTTGGAACTCGCTCGCATGCTCATGGCGGAAGAAGCAATGGCAGTTTATGAAAACTCGTTTCAGCTTCTCCGAGAATCGGCCGATCAGCTGTCACAGGAAGACTACCAAGCGATGCAGGAACTACTTCGCGAAGAAGAACGCGAGCAGGTAGCCGAACTAGAAGACGACGAGGGAGAGCTTTCTTACGAAACAATGTTGGAGATAGGCGAGCGAATTGGAGACGTCAAGACGGAACGCTGGACCTTGGACGCGCAGCGTCATATTCATAAGCTTCCCACTGTTGTGTACCGCTCATCAAACGTCGGTGCTGACGTAGATGATTCCGAAAGCAAGTGCTTGGTATGTCAAAGTGAATATGAGGAAGAGGAGCGCCTACGTCGGCTACCGTGCGGACACAGTTTCCACGCGAGTTGCGTTGACCAGTGGCTCAATACAAAGGATGTGTGTCCATATTGCCGTACGTGCATTGTCGACGAGCGAACGCAGCGTTAGCACACTGGCAAACAATGTTTTCTCATAATATATAGAGCAACTCAAAATAAAATCCGCTCCGACCCCAGAGCAACAATGACTACACGCGATATTAGAAAATCGTATCACGACTACTTTGCTAGCTTGCCCACAAGTGGGTAGCTTTTACGCTCCTCAAAAGTTTTGATCCAATCGTTCATGATTTTTAGTTGCTTCTCACTCATATCACTAACATCCGAGTTCTTGATGTCTTCCTCATCTAAACTCATCTTGGCCAAGGAACGGGAAACGTCGTAACCGGCGAACCTATGGTAAGGACCACCCTCACCGTAAAAGGTGACACCCCCAAACGACATATCAAAAACTTTGTCACCGGCACCAATGTATATCGGAGGCGTCGCATAACCTTCCGGTGTTGGACCTTTACCATTGTTTTTGGCTAACTCCTCTTTCGAGAGTACTCGTTCTGGGGATGGCATACATTGGTCGGGAATCAGTCGACCTTTGATCGGATACGGTCGATAGTACGTAAACTTATCAATCCATCCTTCCAACTCCATCTTTTCACCGGGATTCAGTTTGGTACAACCATCGAAATCGTCGAGGTGTTCCTCGTCAAAGGACATTTTGGCGAGAGCCACGCCGCATTCGCGTCCCGCAAACGCAGCGTAGGGGCCTGCTCTCATTCCAGGAATAGCGAGGTAAGATTAAGTGATGGTACAGAAACTATCAGAATTTGAGTACGCCATTCCAACGTACCGTCGGGGCCGTAAAAGTTCCGGCCATCGGACACATCAAACACGGTTCCGTTCACCGAAAGATATACCGGTTTCAGATCATCGCCCTTGTCTTCTTTTTCTCCATTGAAATACCGTAGCTGCTTTGCAGTAAAGTTGCGTGGCGGATCGGGTTGCTCCTCTTCTTCTGGCATATCTTTAGTATCAGCGATGAGAGAGGCACTGGTGTAGGAATATCCGGCAACGACCAATCCAATAATCAGGAGATACTAGAGGCAAGAAGATCTCAACCAATGTCAGAAACGTTGGTAGGGTACACTATCGTTCATGATGCAGCAATTTTCCCAAGAACGACTTACCCCCAGACTTCCAGGGACTCCCGTCCAAGCGTCCAGTGTCTCTCTCAACTGCTGTAGTAGCGATAACAGTAGCATGAACGCCTATTTTGAGCGTATCCAAAAACGTGGATCCACTTTGTCCGCCCTTCCTTCTTGGCGTCAAACCGTTGCCTTTCTACCTTGCGGTTCTTTCCAGGATCACAAAACCTAATGCTCAGCCTTTCCACGTAGCAAAGGGGAAAAGGCTAAGGTAAGTGACTGTGAATGGTCCTTGTCTTCTTTCCAGAAGATTTTTTGTCGGATGTATGGTAACTGTAGAAAACCCGAAGAGTCGAGCTACCCTACCCTACTTCCCCGTCAAAACAACCAACGCCGTTTCGGGATTTCTCGAGTTTCACTCGGATCCTCGCCCTTCCATCGTGTACGATAGTATGGTACAACTCCTGTTCACAAAAAATGGATTCCCAGTAGCCGTCATGGCCTTCCACTCAAGCAGACATATAGACGACATCTGGCCGACAGAAAGCATTATAAGTGTAAGGAGAGGTACCTAATGCTGTACGTCTCTACAGTTATCTGTTGGACAAACAAAGAGCCAAGGAGATCAACTACTATAGCGGCGTTTACAGTTAGAGAGGACACATCATCAGATTCGTCAGGCACATCCTAATTCTGACCATGACGAAAGTTCGATTAGGGGAAGCGCATGAATTGCGGTTGGACGTCCCAGACGACCCATACGCATTGAGGGATCCTCTTCTGCAGCAATACATCGAAGTTCCGACCGATTCCCGACAGACACGGCAGAATTCTTCACGATTGACGCCGCCGTCGTCGAATCCCCTGGTCCGCCGACGCCGGTGTGCCCCAGTAGACTCCACGTCCGCAACTCCCACTACACGCGAGACATGGTCAAGTGAGAGAAGGATCCTAGATCGCGATGCTGCCTTTTGTCAGTCGCGGGGTCGTTGGAGAGTGCAGCACGTTTCTCGAGAAGCAACCCGACACCATCACTTGCCGGGAGGCACACGTCGGCGTTTGACGATTTCCAAGCACCTGTGGGATACCTGGTTCTATTCGCTGGCCTACCAACGCACTATTGTGCTCATGGCGATTCTATTTTTGACTTATGCGGCCATTGTCTTTATATTCGCGAGTATTTATTACGGAGTCAACAGGTTGGGAGAAGAGCAACAGCTCAATCCGGATGGTTCTATTTCGAGACTCGCTTTCTGTTCCATGGACATAAATAACCACATGGAAGCCATGTACTTTTCGCTCTCCACGATGGCTACTATTGGATACGGGGTTTCCGATTACTACTTCGGTGGGTGTTGGACACCGTTCTTGTTGGTTCTTTGTCAAGTCTGTTGTGCCATTACTTTCGACGCCGTTGCTATTGGTCTCCTCTTCCAGCGGATCAGTCGCGGACACAAACGGGGGAAGACGGTGCTGTTCTCCGACAAGGCAGTCATTCAGCGAGTAAATGGCACGTTGTATCTCATGTTTCGCCTCGGAGAGCTTCAACACCACCAACTGCTGGAGTCCTGTGTCCGCGGGTACTGTGTCCGACACGAACGACACCCGGTCGAATCCATCATCCAACGTAACGAGAACAAAGATGCAGACACTGTAGATACAAACGCTAGCGACCAGAAAGTTCGGTCAGAGCTACCGGTGGAGACCACACACTTTGTGACACGAGCCGTTCGGTTTTCCCACGAAGATGTGACCTCGCACATTTTAATGAGTCTACCACAAGTTCTGGTACACCGGATTGATGAAACTTCACCGTTTCTCCCACCATCTATTTGGTACGATGCCCAAGGGAAAATTCATTCGTTGGACGAATCTCCTTGTACACTGAGAAGCAGCAGCAAGAACGGTCTTGCTCTGACGAAAAGCCCTCGCGACTTTGCGGAGGAGCATCTGCAATACGTGCAGCGTTTTTGGATGGACAGAGAGACCGAGATTGTGGTCTTGGTGGAAGGAACCGACGAGCTGACCGGAGCCTCGATCCAGACGCGTCATTCGTACACGTGTGCGGACTTGTCTTGGAATGAACGCTTCGTTCCGTGCGTGTTTCCCTACGACGAGACTGAAGACACTGCGGCGATTGGGCCTCGTTCCATCTTTCGTCAATGCCGCCCAAACGCGGCGACCAAGCCGGTCTGTGTCGTTGACTTTGAATGCTTTCACGACACGGTCCCGGCCGCCTGGAATTCATCCAGTAGCCCTCACGTGGCTTTTCATAACTAATCGGTCGGTGTACGGTGCTCGAAATCCAGCACGCCACGATCGTAGTTGGAATAGATAGGATTTAAGACAGGCGCCTCCGAATGGAGCAAATTTGTAGGTGACACTCTAGTGTTGGCAATGGGTACGATGTAGCCATAGTAGAGTAGCTATCGGTATCGTTGACATTTGCTTCCTGTGCTTCCAGATACGTGTCCCTACGGAGACCAGACAACCATCTATCCGTGAATTTGATTGAGAGTGACCCTGTGATCGATCGATCCCACTCCAATTTACCTTGCAGTCATTAGTAACTCACAGGCAATCTGAATAGGAGCTGTAACACCGATCAGTTTCTTGATTTTTCGTCCGTTGTGGTATTGTACAACACATGTCACTGCCTCAAGCTTGTCTGCCGGTGCAATCGCGTGGACATCGTCGCCAACGCACCGATGGAAATAACGGGAGCCAAAACGGAGGATTGCTGGACCGTGCAGCGTTCGAAGATATCGCAAGCATGGACGCGTCTAGCTACCTGTACATGGTAGTGCAGCAGGCCAAGTCTTTACCGGAAGTATTCGAAGCCTCTCGATCCCCTACAATTTCGAAAAGGCGTACAGAAAACGACGACGAGCCACAAATGGGTTCCGCCGCGTCCTTGGCGTATTTGCTGTCGGATCGGACCGCCTTGGTGCCTCCCCCGACGGCTCTGCATCTGCCGGTTGCCGCCTCTGTCTGGACGGAACGGACGTTGGAAACCTTCTCGAGATTACGTGACTATTTGGAGGATTGCCGTCTCCGAGGTATCGGCGGGAAGCGCACCGATCGCGTGCTCCTGCCGCCCATGAAAGACCGAGCGGCCTGGCATATATTCTGTGCGGGACACGCCGAAGCGCAAGGCAACGCTGCGGCGTATTACGAAGATGATACATTAGCAATCGTAGCAGCAGCGGAAAACGACAATGACTGCAACGATGACGAAGACACGGAGGACCCAGGGGACGGCGCTTCCGCTATTCCCACAGCTACGTGGCAACGGAATCTTCCCGAGAAGGGGTTCGCCCCCACCGTTAGTTTGTTGTTGCAAATGGATCAAGTCATGATCCGTCGTGTTCTTGGCCATTTGGCCTACTATATTGAGGAGGGTTGGTCGCCCGGGCCCTTGTCGCAGTGGATTTACGCATTGCTGGCGCGATTGGAACGACCGATTCACCGAGACGATGCCGCCATGTTGTATAAGTTCCTCCGGCGATTGACCCACGTTCGTGCCGCGCTAGTGTTGGAGAACGATCGTGAACGCGACGTCCTGGCACGCGTCAACGTTCTCATAGCGATTGTTGGAGTATATTTGGAGCAAGGTGGAGGGTACGCGAACGTTTTGTCCTTGCACTAGCCGCCGTATCCTGCGCATTAGGAGTCGGTTTAGATGGTCGGTCCATAAACGACCGCAACACCAACACCAGAATTAAAACCGTGAGGAATGAACGAAACACGAAACTTTTCTTCTTGGTGTAGCATATAAAAGATACGTATTAAAGCGTAACACGACGCCAACGTTCACCGTGTCACTATTAGTTTCCCCAACGGCCGTGTCTAGCAATGCTGAGGTTGCGCGGCCGTCCACAACAACGACAACAAAGTCTTTTATCGAACGTCCTTGGGGTAACCAAAAAAGTAGTCCCGAACGCGTTGACATCGCTCGCTGCATTGCAAGTAACAGATCGGTCCGTGCAAAGTCAGACTGACCACGAAGCCGGCGAGAACTTCCGGTCCGGTGTGAAAGTAGGTGGCCGTCTTGTAGGTTCCCAAAAAGGTAACGAAGTAAAGATAGGCCATGGAGAGTACTAAAAAGCTGGGATACAGGTAGGTTGGTATCAGTGTCTCGCTGCCGTAGTAGTACGGATCGAGTGTATTGTAGCGCGTCGCTGAGATGTTCAGAACTCGATTAAAATTCCAGTACGGGCTTTCCAAGAGTGCGTAGAGCAGTTCCAGCCAGGCAATGGGCAAGATTTGTGCAAAGTACAGCACCACATGATCGGAAAAATCGAATACGCGACCGTAACAATCGGGTTGCGCCTCATCGAGATAGGGACGGTACCAGCACGCCTGGGACGTTTCGCGGACGATGGAATCTTCGATTTCGTTAAAGGCGAGGTAGAGTACCCATCCGCGAATGTTCATGAGAATGACGTACAGGCCGAGTCGTCGAAAAATGGTAAACTCCACAGGCATGCCACTGAATATGGCGTGGTAAAGGTTAAAGAGCAATCGGAATAAGAGAGGAAATAAGGGAAGCAACCAGGCTTCGGGGAATTGTGCGAGTCTCCCCGCGAAGGGTAATGACGTGGACTGCTTCGGTAGCAACAGGGATGGGATGACGGTGGAAACACAGATATTGGGCGGGGAACGAAAGCAAACACAAATGCGTGAGGATGCGTGTCGGGATCGGCCAGAACTAAGTCTATTTGTTCAGGCATCAGCCCTGCATGACTTGGACAATCAATCGTACGATCGGTACACCCATACCACACATACTATTCCTGCAGTCCACTTACCTTGGAGGGACATATACCGGTAAAGAATCCGTCATTGCGACAGCAAATGAGGGCGTCTGGTTCCTGTAGCGAGTCCGCCATGACGTTGACAAAGGCCTTTTGACAATCGCCCGTTCCCGAGCTGTCGGAAGCGTGTATCGGTACATATTTTCTATCCCCAAGTCCGAGGGTGCGATGGACGTGTGAGTACGATTTTGTGTTACTGGTAAACAGAGCGTTCGTCGGGGTGTCATTGAACGAAGTATAGGTCACGTACCGGGAATTTGGATTGTTGAGAACACTGACCAACAAGACGATTGCGAGTAGTCCAAAGTGGCAAATCCAGGCCAAACGAAACCAGACCCGTCGACTGTCCCCGGTGACAGCCGCAATTCCGTACGAGGCCGCGTGTGCTACCCGGGGAACGTTACTAAGGGTCCGTTTGCGATGGAGACTTTTCGATGGTCCCTGTACAACAGTACTGTGGATGGAGTTATTGGTGTGGAGGTTGGTTTTGGAATTGGTACCGATCCCCGTTCCCATTCCGGTACCCATACCGCCGTTACTACTATTGCTGTGGTTGGTGTGAGCGTACGGATTGACCTCTACCGCACCGTCGTCGGGATTGTCGGACAACCAACAATCGAGCCGAGAATACGAAACGACTCTGGGAAAGGCTGCGTCGCTACTGGCACGTCGCATCGTCGAGTCGGGTGATGGATGGGGCGACGCGGACGGCAGCGTCGCTGTCAAGGTAGACGGGGATGTGAAAGCAGACTGGGACGACAGTGACGACAATAATGGTGTAGACTCGTAATGTGTACTCGTTTCCGAAACCAGCGGCATTGTCTTCAATCAAACGCACTTTACTCTGTCAAGGTCTCTGTGCAATGAGGGTATTTACATTACCTTACAGTTAGCTAGCTACCTTTCCTACCCATCCACCACCGACTTCGCTCACTGTCACTTTGGACCGACTCGAATCAACCAGAAGCGACGATGACAACAACCTTCACGCGCGCACTGCGGATGCGTACGGGGGAAGGACTCACACTCACTCCCCTTCTTGCAACTGTCTCTAGGGCTAGGGCGGAAAAGCGTGCGAAACCAGCGTCCGTCCGTCTACCCAAAACCAACGCAATCGTTTGTCAACGCCACCGCGCCCATTCCCGAAATTCTTCGTCTGTACGATGTCAGTCTCGGAATCGGCAACATTTACGTCACCAGCACGAACCGACTGCGAATTCACGGTCAAAAGTTCGGCGCTTTGCACGACTCGTTATTCCTGGGACTCGCACCGCCGTGCACGGGAAACTTACCTAGTTTACAGGCTATTTTACGTATCCATCACGAGAGGTGAATCGTGAATCAGACATTATGCGTGTTTCGAATATTGCAATCGATCATGTTGAGATACCCGACTTCACCAGCGACACAATACACGAAAGGCACACTTAATTCATTCGACCATGGCGCCCGTATCTTCCCATTCGCCAATGCACGGCTACAACTTCCACTACAATTAGATTAGTACTAGACAGTAGAATAGCACAAGACAGACGTACACACGCGGGAAACAAACAGGCATGGAAACCGTGGCGAGTTTACTGTCGTCCCGCCGACAACGACGCTTTTCGGCAACACGTTTGCGGTACCTGTACGCCGATCTACTCGAGCAATTGGATACATCGCCGGACACTTTGGAACCACGACAGGTTCCCCACGCCTTTATCCGGACCCACGCGAGTATCTGGTTCTACTGGAAATCCTACGCAGCCTTTGCACACCAGCGTGACGACGACGGTCGCCACCAGGATGTGGACTCCGCCCCGTCCCAGAAGCAACATGCACTGGCGGTCGCCTTTCGTTTGCTCGCAGCGACGCGATCCGCCGACAAAGAAGGGGCCAACGGGGGAGCCAGAATCATGCGGGACGATGCGATGGTCACCGCGTTGGCCCACGCACGGCACCGGGAAGCCAGAGTGACGGAACTCGTACGACAAATTGGTGAAGTGCTGGTGAACGCCGAACAACCTGCCTTGACCTCCAATCGATTGCGGAGTGATGAGGTCTTTGAGTACTTTTGTGAAAAAGCTATGCTGACGCTGCTGGTGGATATTGTCAAGGAAACACCGCAGACCGGAACGTCCCGAACCGCGTCGCCGGAACAGTGCTTACACGGAGTGGTCTGGTACGTTGATTCGTCTCGAACCGTCTGTGGTCGATAGTCGAAGCCCCAGCACGCGAAACCAAAGCCCCACTACTCTTTCTCTCTCTCGCTACGGACACGCTAACCAAATTTCGTCTACTCTGCAGGAGTCCTCTGGTCAAAGCACAAGTGCTACACACCGTGTCACTACTGGTGTCCGGGGTACGCGACCCGTCCGCTCTATACTTCATTCTATCCCAAAACTGTATCAATGAATTGATTGCCTGCATTCTACCTCTGCAGCAATGGACCGATCCAGCACTGGAGATCATGCTACCACTCTACGTTGGCTTCATCAAAACCCTGTCGTTACAGCTGAGTGGATCACCACCCCAACTCTTTCCTTTCTTTGCCGTCCACGAACCCGCGAACAATCACGTCTATTTTCCGCTCTTTACCGCCACACTTGATACCGCCACAAGCACGTACGCTCAGTCCAATGCCTATGTACACTTTACCTGTCTCAATCTGATTGTCGACTTGATGCAAATTCAATTCGCACCTATCCGGGAATGGATCCGTGGAGCGGAACGAGAACAAGGTCTCTTGGCCCGTCACCTGGCTACGTTGCTCCGGCGGAGGTCTCGAAGGATTGCCAATCTTGCGACCGGACCAGTCGTGGACGGCGTACGCAGTAACGCCATTGTCGGCCAATTGAACGGCCTACACGAAGAAATTGACGCCCTGAACGACGTTTTCTTTTGCGGCATTCAAGAATTGAATGTTCGGCTTTGCGAAGAACTCCTGCAGACAGTCGTTTCCGTACTTTTGTCTGGACTGTTGCCATCTCGAGAACGTAAATTCTTGATGGTTGGAATTCTGGATGCCGACGTCATCCCCGAGAAGGAAGCGCTGGCCCAAGTTTCAGTGTTTGTATTGGCCAAGCTTTTTCAACGACTCGAATATGCTCCTTTGGTGCGTATGCTAGCAGTCGCTCTCCTACATCCCCAATCTGCGCCACTTTGGACGACCACCCAACCACAGGCAACGCGTTCCCCCGATTATATCTTTACCTCTGCCTTGAACTCGATCGTAGCCGGGAAAATGGACAATGACATGGACAATCCGTATCGGAGCAATGTGTTTCAAGCCCTACGTGGCGAATTTGGCCTTTGGCGGGTACCTACAGCGGCCATGTTGTTGGAGGCTGTCCTAGAGTCTCCCGCGCTGGATGCGGACGCATATCGAATGCTGACTCTTCTATCTTTGACTCCCAATGCGGCCCAGACAACCTTCATCCCGACCGTCTTCGAGACATCCCTCGAATCCGTTCTACTTCAACATCACACTGCACTTTCCCCTGTCTGCACTATTGCTCTCGAGTGCGTCACATCGCTTGCCTTGCAGGTATTGTACATTTCATCGATAAATACCGAGAAGATAAAGTCACCACATGTACTTCCAGTAGCATCACTACTTTGGAACGCACTTCTCACAACAAAAAAATTGTTTTATCAACGAACTTTGGAGTCGCAACAACTTTTTGGAGTGTCAGATCTTTTTGTCGACCTGATTGAGTCCATTGTCCAAGGGCGCTACCAACGGCTGACTATGTCGACTAGGCACGGTATCCCTCCTGTTTGCCGCTTTCATGCGTATCAATTGGGCCAGCATGGATGTACGGCTTATGCTACCACAGCAGAAACAATCATTCGCAAGCTTCGGGGGGCAACGAGCAACGACATGGAAGTTGCCCGCTTCAACGCGCTTATGGCGATTCACTTTCGTGCCGTGTGTCGAGTCACGGAGCGTTTCTGGATGGTCCTGGAACAGACTAGAAACAGCTCTGTATCTTCTCCGCCACAGCTTTGCCGGCGACGATCCCCAGTCGATCCGATGGCCCGGACGGATCCGGCGGATGAACTGGGTCACATTTTCGGAGCTCTACGTGAGAGATCGCCCATCGGGACCGATCTAGACCTCCGGGGACGCATGACTTTTCGATGCACAGCTAGTGATGACGGGACAAACAGCGGCAGTTCAGCGGCCTTTGCCGAGCCAAATGAGACCAAGCCGACATCAATGGACGAATTGATCCTTGTCCTAGACCCCATGGACGTCTACGTTACGCGACCGAGAACGAAAGCAGAAAGTCTGCGGGGGATTGTTCTTTGTGCTTTGCCCTTGCTCAACGTGATTGCGGCGGCCGGTGATGGGGCATGGTTGCATGTTGCGGTTCGGCACGAAAATGTTCCGCGATTGATACAGAACGGCAACCTGACGCTGTGTTTCGAAAGCCCGGGGGCTTGTTTAATTGTGGTTCAGTATCTGGATCGGTGTCGACAGATTCTTCGACGGGAACTTCTCGACCAGATCACTCAACTATTTGTAGCCCACAATGTTGCGGTAATAAAAGAAGAGTGTAGCTCGAACGCAATAATCACCGCCTCTGGTAGCTCATCTTCAGACCGAGAAAGGCATCGAGACTCAAAACTTCAACCATAAATACTACTTATGTAAAAGAATCTACCTGATCTGGTCGAGAATATTCCAGTGCTTTAGACGAGTGAATTGTATGTTTCATGTTTCTCGTACAATATCAGCCCATTTGTTAGGCGTGTTGGTATTTCAACGGCGTGCAGTCAGCATCCTCGTTCCAACGAAGCATCCCAACGCAAAGACCGCGCCCGCTGCCAAGAGGGCTTGTACCGTCAACGCTTTGCCCGGGGATGGATTGTTGTTGTTCCGAGAATGCAAAGATGGCGGAACCAGTAAGGAAACTTGCCGGAGGGGTGGTAATTTGGGCAGAATTTCCTTACTGAGATTGGCCACAATTTCCTTGACGAGTGTTTGCATCTGAACCGAGCGGGCCTGGACGGCTTCGAGAACTTCGGCGTGTGTCGCGACCGTCGCACCTTCGTCGCCCTCCATGACCACCTTGTTGGTGATGAGACTAAGGCAGAGGACTTTAAGCTCGCAGTGGTGCGCAGCCACGACTTCGGGAATCGTGGACATACCCACGGCGTCGCCTCCGAGGGTGCGAAGCAAGCGACACTCCGCTTTGCTTTCGTACATGGGTCCGGAGACGAAGCAGTAAGTTCCGTGGGGATGCCAGTACTCTTGCATATTGAGAGATTCGGCGGCGTGCGTAGCGGCAATCCTCAAGGCGTCGGGATAGGCGTCGCTGGTGGCGGGGAAACGGGGACCCAATTCGTCGTCATTGGGTCCAATCAAGGGATTCTTCCCGGCCAACTGCGGCAAGGCCAAGTGATCCGAGACTGCAACTACATCTCCTACGTTATAATCCGGATTCAATCCTCCAGCAGCGTTAGTGATGATGACAATTTTGGTGTCGAGGCAGCGCATGACGTAGACGGGCAAGACAACCGTCTTCATGTCGTGGCCTTCGTAGGAATGAAAGCGACCCCGGAAACAAATGGCCTGCACGCCGTGGATCGAACCAAACACTACTTCACCCTTGTGTCCGGCTACCGTGCAGTGTGCGGGAAAGCCCGGAATATCAGCGTACGGTACCGTCAAGGTGGGACCGTCCAAGGTCGCCGCTAGACCAGAAAGTCCCGAGCCGCAAATAATACCAACGGTCGGCAGAGCTAGGCCCGCAGATTCCAATCGCGTGAGTAAATAAGCACTCGCCAAGCGATACGGCACGTGCGAGACATCCATGGTACTCATGGTCGAAGAAAACAGTCTCGATGACAATGACAATTAACTGTGAAACGCAAGGCAATGATTTATCGATCGCTCGGCAGTCCTTGCGAAATGTCGGGTATCGTGAAGAAAGGTCGTTGTGGTTCTGTCTGAAACCGGAAAGGAAGACCAAAGAACAGAATTGACAAAATTGCGACTCACTGTCCCAGTCAGTCAGAATTCTCTCATGGCATACCATACCATACCATACCGGTACTAACACTAACAAAAAGAGGTATAAACAGATAATGTAAAGTAGCTTCCGGTCATGACGCTAGAGTACACCACGCCAATTTTACAGTAACAGTGAGGCCATCTAAAGAAAAGCCATATCGCTTGAAACTCTCTTTAACCAAACAATTGCATGGCTTTACTTTTTAATTTAGCTAGCTTGGCTCACAAAACCAACATATCGGTAACTATCAGCATCCTACCACGCCTAGCCAGCACGTCGAAAACCAATCTGTGAATTTTATTCACAGTCAGCGTTATCACCTCCGCAAAATTCCTCGTTTACCAGCGAGTAGCAGCTCTCTGATACGTTCGCCCAAGGGCGTCGATCCGTACAACCTCTCACACGTCTGTAGGGGGCTTTCAATGGCCGCACTGGACCGTTTGTTCATTTTGGGTTGGGGAGGATTGGAATCGCATCCGTGCTGCAGAAGCACAACCAAGGCATCTACGTGGCCGTTCAAGACTGCCCAGTGCACCGGAGTTCGCAGCCATCGATCTCGCCAGTTCACCCCGTGGCACTTTTCGGGATCCGTCCCGTAAAGACGGTGCCATTCTTTCAGCACATAACTCAATGTGGCAACATGACCCCCTCGAGCCGCGCAATGTATAGCCGTTTGCTTGCTGCCGTCTTTCATGGACAGTGGTGTCCCCGCGGCAATTAATAGTTTGACACATTCCAGACGACGACAATCATCCGCCGCCTGACCTTCACCTTCTAGCTCGCGTCTGGCTTCGCCAGCAGCCGCCAAATGTAACGGAAATAAGCCGGAAGCGTCCGGTGAATTCATTCTAGCGCCTTCAGCGAGCAACGCTTCCACCAAAAGCGGTATACCCTTAACACAAGCAAGATGTAACGGACTCGAGCGAAAGATTATTTTCTGATCGTTGCGACTCGAAATTTTACCCAGCCGTCCATCGTGTCCTCCTTGATTTGGGTCGGCGCCAACCGAAAGCAACGCCATTGCAATGGCTACTTGTCCTTGAGTAACGGATTGAAACAAGGCGTCGTAGAGTTGCGATTCTTCCTGTTCTAGGACTGTTGGTGGGGAAATGTTGGATGAAGTAGGCATCGCATCCCGGACGGGATCGTCACAGCTCGGCTTTGTGACCACGTTCGGAGATTGACACACCTTGTTTTGATCTAGCCAGTCTACGTAGCTTCCCAGATTGTCCGCGCCAATCAAGTAAACTGCATCAAAAGGTCCCTCCATTACGCCATACTCTCCTCCCAGATGGCGACTGTTGTGGACGCAGTGATGTGCGGCATACAGCGCACGAACAACGCGAGTGGCAGCTAGCGAGTCTCCTCCGAGCATGGCAAACGATGCGTCCGTCGTGAGCAAGGCTTGCTGGTTGTATTGTAGATTCAAACAGTCTACGATGTGACTCGCAACCATGGAACCGGACTTGCCGTACGCACCGAGAGGTACTGGGAGATAGCATCTACTCCCTGTCTCAGTATGGAAAAGAACGGCACAGCAGCCTCAAGAGGCGGCAATCCAGCACGATGTCGTTTTCCGGTCGGCGACAGCGGTGTTCTTGGAATTATAATAAAAAATGCCGGAATCATTCTTGCTTTCAGTTTGCAACGATGTCGTAACAAAACCATCAATGGGCATGGAGGGAGTAGTACTCCATCCGAAGATATCGTGCCCTTTACACCCATTTCCTGTCGACAGTCTCCTCCCAAGACAACGTAGGCAACGAGATCCGTGGCTGTTATGCAGTGTACATGAGGAACTACCATGGCGTCCAAAACTGTAGCGAGGGCTGCAGTTGAGCCGACCAACGCGTTTTCTATTTCACCCAATTCGATTCGAATACCATTGATCTTTACCATGCCGTCTTCACCATTAATTCTCCCTGTGATGTGTAACCGTAAGGTTTTGCTGTCAATGTATCCACGATCACCTGTACGGTAATGCCAATGACGTTCTGACTTCAGATATTTTGAGATCGAGAGTGCGGGACGGTTCAAATACGAGCAAACGCTGTCAAGCTGGCTACCGGACAAAACTACCTCGCCAACGGCAATGTCTGCCGGCAAAACCTCGGTCAAGCTTTCCTGAATCGATTCGTCACAAATAGAAACGCGCATTCCCGGGAGCAATAAACCAACATCTTGCCCCTTTGACTGTCCACAGTCCAACCGGAATACTTCTCCGGCTGATTGGTATACACAAGCTTCCGTCACTCCATACGTGGCCAGTAAACGACAGTGTACGGGATCATCCGGCAAAGCACGAGCCCAGGCCTGAACAATGGCTAGTGGAATAGGTTCGCCACCCAGGGCAATCATGCGGAGGCTGGGAAGATCAGCTGGCCGGGTCCCTGTCAAGGCCAGGGTACTCCACAAGGTTGGTGTACACAAGACGTGAGAAATTTGGAGCGAGTGCAATACGTGCGTGAGCGATTCCCGTAACGTGCGTCTTGGCGCAATCGCTAGGGTTGCACCAATCTGAAAAGTGGCCAAAATGTCGGAAAAGCAGGGATCGAATGAAATGGTGCTGGCCAATAAGACTGTTGACGCGGTAAGCACGTTGTGTACGGTATTTTTTGAAGAAAGGTAGGAACGCAAAGCCCGAATTGACGAAACACAGCCTTTGGGAGCCCCAGTACTTCCACTGGTATAAACAATATGGGAAATACGATCCAGAGATTCCGTGACTCTTTCGGACGGAAGATCTGTAGAAGCGGCGTGTGCTTTCTCGTTGCCGTCACCGACCGAGTCCAATATATGTTGTTGCAAATTGAGAAACTGAATCGATTTGGCGCGGTAAAGAGCGGGGTGCGACAATGTAGCTGTACCCTCATCCGCCACGGATGCATTGGGTCGGCAATCCGTCGACACTATGTTATTGAGACGATCGGTGTCGCAGACGGACGTTGTGAGAATTAAGGCGGGGCGACAATCCCAAATCATGTCCCGGAGTCGCTCGCGGCCTTCGGTTGGTTCCAAAGGAACCAAAACGACAGAGCACGAACGGTTTCCAATAAAAAAAGGCTCGTTCAAGCAGCAGACGGCTTCGATCGCTATTGGCAGTAGAATCCCTTCCGGAATCGCTACGGCGACCGGAACCGACAATGGATGTATTTCGCTTTGGCTTCTTTCCATAGCACAATCGTCTCCTACTTTCTGTAGTAAATCCTCAAGCGTCCGACGAACAATGTTCACTATACAACAATGGATTTCCTGACAGGCATGATACGACAGAAATTTCAGTGACGGCTGGGATGCGTGGCGCTTTACCCAGGGTTGAAGCATGTCATCATCCCAGTATACAGCGGTCTCGGAACGTTGGTGGATCAGGGAAGGATCCCAAACGATTGCCGCTTGCTCCGACGGACCCTGTAGATAAACCATCCTCTCGTCCGTCGACCATGTGACTACGATAGGAACTCCGTATTCCTGTTATGCACAGGAATGTGCGGTAGCATTGTCATTCCCATGGCGAAAGGATCTGCAGTAGCTTCCTTCTGTGGAACTCGCGTGAAACTTTGTCACACAAGCACTTTTTTTTTCGCTCGTCCAGAAAAACACATGAGCCACTGCGTACGTAAAGCAAGACTACGACGGACCCGGATGCTAACAGAATATATTCCTGCTTGTCAGACTTGACTGTGAACATTTATCTTGACAATACAGAAACTGTCACTTGCAAGCAATTTTCACCTTTCCGTCAAATTTTTTTGTTTCTCTTTTGTTTCACAGTTAGATAATATTTCATCGTTCCTCGATGTCTATGCATTTTCAGCTATTGTGTTGTCTTACAGGTTAGCAGTGTATTCCACCACTTGCTTGGGCTACTTCGAAAATCTAGCGCTGACTGTGAGTGCATTCAATCACTGGATTATACTTTACTTTACCACGTAATCTATGTCATTTCCTGCTGAATGGAAACTTACCAAGTCCACGGGACCTGACGAAGAAACGAATGTGGTGAGATTTAACTAGGTTTGATTTGTAGTTTTTCCCGGTCTCATGTAATCCTTTATCTCTCGCTCTCAAATGTAGATACTGCTTTTGTGAACACCTTCTCGAAAGAGGTTCACTCAGATGAAGATGGTAATTAATGTACTGCGACATTTCGGTCTTCTTGATTTGGTACATCCGTCGGTTGGGTCATAACCAGGCCTCCTTAAATGCGGTATTACCGCAAATAATCACAAATAGCTTGTTTGCGGCTATTTGCGGTATTCCTGACCGACAGCGATATACTTAACGTCTTTTTGTCATATCTATGTCCTGTATCTTAAAATATTTATATTTCACTTTGTGTTGACGGTTGTATCTTACAGTAAAATAAGTCACCCTTAGATTACAGAGTCTGTGTATGAGTTTACGGCGTGTCGCGCAGTTTTTCGCGCACGACGGTCTGGTCGACAGCCCGACTGAGCGGCACCGTAATCGATTTGGAAATATTGAAATAATGTTTCGCGCGATAGCGCGAGGTTAAAATCATCTTTCCGAAAATAAGTTCCAATTTGATCACAAAAACAAGTGTAAAATTTTACAAAATCATATCGGCATTCTGATTGGCCGGAGGCCCAGGGAATCCGGGACACCTGCGACAGACCCCGAAAATCGATCAATCGGTTGAACAATGTCGTGTGTTCTCCGTGACTAGTTTCGCGACAGCCTTCCCGATTCGAAGAGGGAGGCGACCGAGGCGCACAACACCGATAGTTTGAACGGACTACTGTCGCGTGCCATACTGTTTGTAAGTATCTGCCTTCGCGATGCTCTCCGGCTTTGGCGGTCTCCCCGCGCGAATTGGCGTGGCGAATTACTGCGTTTTTTGGACCGGATCTCCTCACTTTTTCAATCGTCGAGAGAACCAAACTGATTGTGAAAAATAGACGTCCTGCTCCACCTGTTCGTTTTCTTCCTCGAAGGTACATGAAAGTCCCCGTTCTTGGAATCCTAGTGATTCCACGCATCCTGCTCACTCCGCGACATCCGAACAGAGCATGAACGACTCTAACCACGCGGTCATCGACCTAGTTTCCGATGGCGACGACGCTTCGACGGATCAGGACCCCGCCATACACATTATGATCCCCGGAGCCCCCGTTCCTCTACCTAGGAGCCGATGGTTCCGCGGCGGTAGCTTCAACCCAGCACGTGATCGGATTGAGCAAGTTTGAGCTTTTGTCCGCCGGAATACTGCCACTGCCACCAATGGGCCGGTTTTCGACCGGACCCACCGGCTATACGTGTCCATTGATTTTTTCCTGAGGCGACCAATGGTAGACTTTCGAGGCTGCAAAAGGGCTCCTGGAAATCTCAAGTTGGGTGCTTCATTTCTCTCCTCCCCTGCAAACGGCCCAGATGTTGACAACTTGGTAAAATTCGTCCTTGACGCATTGAATGGGGTCCTATACCATGACGATCGGCAAGTGGTTGTCCTTGTTGCTCGAAAACTACGCGACAATGAAGGGACTTGTGAAGGCCGCACCCGATTGTCAGTGCGGAATGTATGAGAGCAAGATTTACGGTGACGGTTTAAAAGTAGCCGTAGCAAGCCCCACAAGCAACAAACACAGATAAAGTGCAAAAGACGGGGAGAATTTGTTTTATCAGCCATTCTGTGGGCCGCAATGGGGTGTTTCTTTTGCATGTGTCCTTCTTTGCTGAACGAGTCCTGCTCCAACAAAGCTGGTGTATAGCGCCAATGTTTATAGCCTTTGCTCCAGTCCGCCGGTATTGGTGAAAATTAGCAAATGTATTAATTTCATTGAGATGGATTATACTAATATAAAAGAAAATTATGTAATTTATCCATTTACTGTTAAAAGTGGTATCATGCAGTAGTATCATGCAACTCATGCCCGAGAATCAAAGCCTCTCCTTAAGTAGTGTCAACAACAACTGGAAGTGTTTGTTTGGTCGCGGAGCCCCTCTTCTGAAGGCGGTTCTGGACCTTTAACTTTTCTTTTTCCTGTGACTTTTGCAGACAATCGTAGTTGCGAAGTTCCTCCTTCTTGCCTTTTTTACTAAGAATGGGGAATGGTGACGGATCCTGTGGCCCTTTTGGCCACTCGCTGGCATCAATTAGAAACATTGCTTTCTTGAACGGCGTCAAAGACTTTGGTACCTTCAAACCCTTGGTCTCAAAGAAGTCAGCCATTGCTTCAAAGGCTTTGTTAGCAAGGAAACGGATCTGCCGCCGCCACGGTTCCGCAAGTAATTCCATTGGATTGACTGTACCTGTAGGCAACGGAGGTACCTGTGCCGGAAGGAACAGAGAAAAGTACTCCATTCCAAAGCGAATTTGACTCGAAATGCCCCTCTGTTTGGTTCCACCGCTATACATCTGCAAATGCCACTGTTGAAAATGCCATTGCTGAAATAAATCCGTGAGGTCCATATCCTTGAGCTTCTCGGGAAGAGAATACACTGGGAGTACCTGCTGGTCTATTTCTAGCATTCTTTCTGCTGCAGAAGGATTGATGGGTAGTTGTTCCTGACCCTGATTGATGGCAGGGATAAGGATATCTGGTTTCCCCAGAGCCTCTTTTAGCAATGTCTTTATCTCTGCAAGCGCTTGCCTGCATTCCTCAATTGCTTGCCCTTGTATGCTGACAGTGGTAGTTAGCTCCTTAAGTCGGGCATCATGAATGCTTGTAGTCTCCAGCATCCTGCTCTGTCCCAGTTGAATAGTATTCATAGTCCGATTCGTTGTTTCCATGTAGCCTCCCAGTGTCCTAGGATCCGCAGAAAATTGCTCCTCCCCGACAACCTCTAGCATCTCAGACCAGCTTGCTGACTCAAAATTTCTCTCGAGAAAGTCTTTCTGAACCAAAGTACTCCATGCTTTCAACTCATCCCACAAGATGCCTGCTGTTTGACTTGCCTTAAGGATTCGTAACAGAAACGGGTGCTTTTCGATACAAGTGCGTTGACCTTGTCGGAATGGGTGAGACGGATTTGGATGTTCTTGAAGGACTTTGACAAACTTGGGCAGATAACGGAGAATAGTTGCCGTCAAGAGATCATACAGATTTCGTAACTCACGAAGTCGATTTTTCCGATCGTCAATGGTGCAAAATATATTGGAGTCTATGCCTTTGTCTTCGTAGTTCACAAATAGTGCAGCAACAAAACAACGAACCTTCTCTGCTTCTTTAAATCCCTGAAGTCGAATGGGATGGAGTCTTGGAGGACGCCCACCTAGTATCTCACCACGAAAAGATGGCGTATTCCATTCGCTGAACACCCTCGAAACTTGTCGATCATTTTTCGGATTAAATGATAGGTAATCAAAAATAGTATGCACTGCTTTCATCAGCCATCCTGCCCGGAAGCATACCCATGTTGTGAGCAATAGAGCACTTTCATTTGCCATTTCGACTGCAGAGCGCTTAGCCGAATGTGTTGAGAGTCCGGCTGAAATGCCGTGTTTATGAAGCAAACCGCTATAGTAATAGGCAGCATTGGCTGGGGGATCCAATCCAACCGTTTCTTCTTCTCCTGTCAGATTGAATATTCCTGGCTCATTGTTGACACTAGTTGTACCGACGCAGCTGCTGCCATCAAATTCCTCGCTAAAATCTTCATCATCCTGATACAAACCGGCAGCTCTAGCCATTTCGTTCGGACCTACAAGCTCCTCGCTTGTCTTAATTAGTCGCTCCAAAAGTGCTTGAAAGTACTTGGTGACTTTTTTGCTGGAATCTACCTTTGCTTTCAAAGTACTATCTTGGGTAGTCTCATTTCCAATTTCTTCATCATTGATGTTTCCAGCTGATAAATTGCGCAACTCCACTTTTTCGGCAAAGGTCGGGAACAACGAGTCGTTTGGGTTGGTATTCATCACAGCACTATAGGCAAATGCAAACACCCAATCAAGCAACATTTCACTTTGGTGAGGAACAATAGAAAGATCCTGCTCGTGGCTGACTTTCGACCTCCACAGCCTCACAACAAAGGTCTTGTCACCACTATCGGCCCATTCTGATGGCTCTCCAAGAGAAACTCTAGACCGTGATATCATGGCCACTTCCTGGCCCCGGCCGGCTAAGTATCGGAGCGTCAAAAGATAAAATAACATATCCGCCATCGGAAAAGAACCGTCCCAGATACATAACAACGCAATTACAAGAAAGTCGTTCCGAGCAGCTGTGACATGAGATCTGGCCAGAGGCGTCTTGTTCCGGACGGCTCTTTCAACAAAACGTCTTGTCATGGACTGGCGAATTCGCGTTTGTTGCGCATCGTCGAAAGATCTCTTTAGCCCCAAATCAAGGCAACGACGAAGAATCTCGTTCTTAATGGAGCTCAGGTATCGTTCTGCCGTGTTGTACGAAATTCCGTTGCCATCCGAGAAATTGTCCTGCGTTTCGTTCTTATTCCCACGGAGTTTTTCGGCCCTTGTCAAATATCCAGCAAAGAGATTCAGCAGTTTGTCGTTGATCTTTTCCACGGCGATGGTTTTGAACGAGTACTGCGTCTGCGCATCACCATCCAATCTTTTGCTGTTATCAATGTTGTTGCTATCTGTGCTGTTATTGACGCTTCTTATTGGAAAGAGCTGCTGCTTCTCTTTTCCGCCAATGGTGCCGGACAAAATTACCTCTTCAAGGAAGAGATCGAAGTGCCGAGATGCCGCCTTGAGCGATGACTCCGAAGAGCATCCCTTGCGAAGTTCGGTGACACCCTTGAGTTTTTGACAATTCATGATGTCTCAGCTAGGAAACAAGAGAACGAATCAGCAACAAAGGTACACAGTGCCTGCGGGTTTTGACTAGTATTGATTATTGTCTACTGCTGAACCAGAGGGGGAGGAGCGAAAATGATCAAGTTGCTATTGCTTGCTATCCTTCTGTTTACTTCCCTTCCTTTCTTGGGAGGCAACAAACCGCTGCGACGTCAGGCACTACAAACGTCGTGGTTCAACTATCGACACGGCAAGAATGCGATGCGTCCGGCGAACAGGGAAAATGTGAGGCCTGTTTGGCGAAGAAAGATCACCGGCCGGACAGATTTGAAATTCCTGTGACATCGGCCGAGTCCGGGTTCTCCGTGACGTGGCACTGTGGCGACGGACAGGCGCGATTACAAACCTGTAGTCGATCCGTAAAACGGCCCAAAACTGTGGGACGAAGGAACTTACAGTTAGTTTTAATGTAGTTTTCTCCATGATGAGGGTGGAGAGAGTCTTTAGATCACTTTAGCAAGATTCCCAACAGGAAAAGTCAGCAAGATCATGTCAACAGGGACCTGTCTCCAAGTGATAATGGAGAAATTAGATTGTTCAGTTGTGATATTTGGGGAAGCAGATGTCAACCTACTACAGAATTTCTGAACAAGCGGGCTGAGAGAGCCTGGTATTTGACCCAAGCTTCTACATCCTATTACTGTAGGTGAAACTTGTACTTATTGGCTCGAAAAGGCGAAGAGTACTTCACATTCTTTGTACAGTCATCTTGGCATTGGTTTGCATAGTGAAGGAGTCCCGAATGCAGTCAATTACCCCCTTGTAGACAGGGTGGGGCTCGCTATCAAGTACTCGAGTTTTTTGGGTTTGTGCTGATTCTACGAAAACACAATTAAGAGTTAACCTAGTACCCTTATTTGCGGTGAGTTTCACATCTTATTTGCGGATATTTGTGGTGTTTTGGTCCAAAACACCGCATTTCAGGAGGCCTGGTCACAACGAAGAAAGATTTAGGATATGACGGACGAAACATGAATTCGTGTACATTGCCAATCTCACCGTTCCCGTCGAAAAAAAATGCTAATAAGTAACAAATACAATATAATATTTACGGTCAAAAGCCTTGTGATTGGATTGGGCATAATGGCATTCAGCTACTTAACAGCAAGATTTATTGTTTCATAGAACGTGACTGTGAACTATTAACGCAAAGTTGTTTTGTTGTGTTATTTCCAACCCGACACATGACCAAAACATTGGTATCCATTCTTCTTTCATGCATATAGGCCATATCACTATCGAGTATTCGAACAAAACAATAGCATTTTGTTTCGTTTCCGCAACTAAAAGTCGAAGTAGCGCAACGAGCCATTGCTCAAGGATGATTGTTAGATTGAGAAGTGGTCGATCTGTCGGAAACGTGCAGATTCTGTCTGTGATAGCAATTGCCTTCCTGTCCTTTTCACAAATGTATGTGAGCATAAACGACGCAGCATTTTTTCCAGAAACGTTTGTCGGTAGGGAGTCAACAGTGTTGAAGACCCCCATTGGGATAGATGAAATCGAGCGCGCTACTAGAAGGTTTTTCGAGAATTCGACGGAGCGCACTGCACTGGAACCTGCTCCTAGACCTTCAATCGAAGACCTCGCTGACGGACCAAAAGTCACGGGTGATGTTGCGTGGCTCCTTCAGTTTGCTTTGTTGGGATTCCCCAAATGCGGCACATCCTTCATGATGCGCTATCTCGGCCAGCACGACGAAATAGCCATGCTGAGAGATAAGGAACACTGCGAACTGACAACGGGTACTAAAGACTCTGTCCTTGTCAAGGCCCTATTAGACGGACTCCCCATTGGTAACTACGCGCGCGGGCTGAAGTGTCCGAAACATCTAGAAAGACCTTTGGCCATGGATCGCCTCTTCCGGTATTTTCCGAATGTAAGAGTAATTGTTGGGGTCCGGCACCCCGTCCTTTGGTACGTACCTTTGATAGCACATGACGGAATCCTTACCAGAAACGACTCTATACTAATATCTTCGTTTGACAAAAATGGCACAGGTTTGAATCATTCTACAACTGTAAGTATTCATGCGCTTCATTCTTCTTTCGGCACTGTCTTTTATAGATGTCTTCTCACACAAGTAATCTGCTTCTAGATCGCCATTTGGAGGGGCATCATCTACTACCAGCACAGGAATTGATAGGGAATTGTTGGAATCTCGGTCCCACTGAAAAGGTGCGTTCCGTCTGTACCGAACGAGCCAAGTTTCACAATCATTTAGCTCGCTTGGGAAAGACGAGCATGCAGAGTGCGGAGGAGCGACAGCACTTCTCGGCCGACGTGCAAAATGTATCGTATGCCCATGGTTTCTCCAGTACCAAAGTGTTTCTGTACGACATGGCACAGCTCGAGGACAAAAACCAGGACCGTTCCGATATCCTTTTAGAAGACTTGCGGAGTTTCCTGCGCGTTACAAAGCCCTTTCCGCCAATGGTGGAGGAGCCAAAAGCAGTATCCAACGCAACACGCATTGATATTTGTGACGTCGAGTACGACCATTTACGCGAGGTGCTTTTGGATACCGGCGTGAAGGCATCGAGATGGATCCGTCGTTTTTTTGTCCATGCCGAGGGTGTGACGGTGTCGTCACCCGACTTTCTGGATCAGTTATTGGCCAAGTGGGAAGAAGATCCTTGCGAAGAGCGCCGGGCCAAGAGCAACGCCTCTCTGTCGCGACCGGATCGCACTACCTAAACTGCATGACTCTGAAGTGGTAGTGTTGATCATTTTTCCTGAGTGGCGCAGTGTAGATAAAGAAGCGAGGAACAGAATCTTCGTTAACCTTTGGAAACGAAAGACATGAATGAATTCATATGTGACGGTTGCATTTTCATGCTTTGCTACACTTAGGGTTTAGATCATAGTTTGTATGTGAATTCGTGGGTAATGTGTTGGTAACATACAGATACCTTACAAGTCGTTTATGTTTTGACTGGCGAGGTCTGTCCGAAGTACGGCACCTGACCGACAGTAACCGCCATTTCAATTCACCAAGTAGGAAAGGCAGACAGACCCATCCATCTTCCATTCAATCCTCGAGACGCACTTTCGTGACTCCTGGTCGAGATTCTCGTTGTTGACTGTGAAGGTTGGATGCGGACTCAACAGTCAAGGAGCTGGACCGGACCCTATCTCACTAATCGCCGACTCGCATTCCGTAGTAACATTTGTATTGTGTGCGATTTCGCTCACAGTACAAACAGTCATGCCGTTCATGGTATCTCCTGGCACTGTGCTTTTGCTGTTGGGTGTTCTGAGTCGAAATGTCTCCCTAGCGTCGTTGGATCCGAGCCACTTTCAATCCTACTCCTTCCATGTTGCGCAAGAATCTCCAGCAACGGAGACGCCGACGGACAGCACCGATTCGGATGAGACTGTTCGGAAACAGCAGACTCCGTCGCTGGCTAGACACCAGATTAATGATGGAGAGGATGACAGCCGGCAACCAAATGTAGTGGCAAGCTCTTTACTCATGTACGAAAAAGGTTGCGTCGTGTCGTCTAGTGAAGTGTACCCAGGGTCTACGCCATTGGACACTGCTGACGATACGGAAACCAGTTTGCACAAACAGGCCTACACGGAAATTTGGAGTCTGGAGGATGAAGAATTGTGGAGAGAGTATGAAGACGATGAAGATGAAGATGATGACAACGACGATGGACATTCTTCGATGCTTTCCAACGCGTCAGTCAAACGCACACGTACACGTGCACGTATATCCACCAATAGAGGGACGAGAGAAGCGCTCGCATCGTCTACCAACACACATCTGCCGTCTCCTGTGACCTCTGCTACGCTCTCCGCCCTCCGAGGAGGCAGTAAGGGCACAGTCTCCGGCATCTTGGGATCGGAAGTCGTCAAACGACTTTACGTCACCGCTCTCGTTACACTCGTGTTTGAGGCATTGGTGGGGCACATTCTGGAATTTTTCAAAATTGTCATGCAGACCCGAGACGACGGTTCTTCTTACGGCACGGTTGTCCGAGAAATTACGCTCGAAAAGGGTATTCTGGGACTCTGGGACGGCTTTGTCCCCTGGGGCGTCGTACAGGCCGTGGGCAAGGGTGCCGTGTTTGGACTCGCGCACGCCGCCGCCAAAGATTTACTCGTACCGCTCGCACAAGACGGTATGCTCCCCATGGCGGCCGCCCTCACATTGGCTGGCGGCATTGGAGGTGGATTTCAAGGCTACGTGCTCTCGCCGACGCTACTATTGAAGACCAGGGTCATGACGAATCCAGTGTTCCGTGAACCCATGAGTCTGTGGCGCACAGTCTATCTCAGTATGCGCATTGGATTTGACGTCGTCCAAACCGAGGGGTTTTGGACTCTCATGAAAGGGGCCAACGTGTTTGCGACCAAGCGAGTGTTTGACTGGGCGAGTCGCTACTTCTTTGCCGATTGGCTAGAGCAGGTTTTTATTCAACTCAAGAACGGACAGCCTTTGACGATCGCGGAAAAGAGTGCGGCTTCACTTTTGGGTGGCGTAGCGTCAACGTGTGTCACTCTCCCTTTGGACGTTCTCGTGGCAAAGACACAGGACGCCAAAAAAGCCGGCGTCAAGGTGTCGGCTTGGACACTTTTTCGAGACGAACTCAGAGAGAAGGGCCTAAGTGGACTCAAGGACTCGTACATGCGCGGATTCGAGGCCCGGCTGCTCCACGTTTGCTTGACAACACTTGGTACGTACTCATGGTGGAATGTTTCTTGGAAGGATGATTTGTCGCGTCTGTTTGCCATTGCAATGAACAAAATCTCAAACCTGGGTATATCAATTGCTTCGTTGGTTGTATAGTCATCAAAACAGGCACGCCCGTGGCCTACGAAGCTTTATACGGCAAGCAAAGTTAATTGATTTATGCTACGATGTCTCTTGATGTTGTTGCTATTGCCCTTTAAAATACGCTGCTCTTCTCTGCTAACAGTGATCGCTTGCGCGGCGGAATAACACTCGCCGGGAGCTCGGAGGGAATGGGTCGACCTTTTTGCAGAACAGCATCACACAAAAACATGGCCACAACGTATTCGTCATGGTCAAAGAGACCGTCCTTATCGATGTCGCTAAGGTTCCAGATTTGGCGAAGTTGGTCCTTTTCGAGCCCCGTTTTGACCAGCACATCACGTGCCTTGGCCGTCGAGAGATAGCCACCATCTGGTCCCAAGGCTTCAAAGCTTGGCAGGAGACGATCTGCTGAATCCTGCAGTGCCCTGTACAACAGAGTAAAGATATTGCATGTTAACACGCTAGACCTGGAGATACGCAAAACGCGTACCGTTTCTTGGTTGTGACACGTACCAGTAATCTTCGTTCTCCTCATCGTAGCCAAAAGGATTGCTTTCGTGAGCCGTTTCTTTTTTGCCGAATTTATTATTGGCGACCGGGACCGGAACCTTGGCGATGCCACCAGCAGCTCCCATTTTGGATCGGATAATGTCGGGAGAGTCCTTTTCACTGGGCAATTCTTCCATGAGTTTGGGAATATCCTCATTCAGGACCCGGTCCAGATCAGCAATTTGTTTTTCCGACAAGGTATTAAACTCGGCAAACTTGGTTTCGTGCAGTTTGTTAGAAAAGCTGGCAATTTCGGGAAAGTCGCCGGGGGCCAAGTCGTACTTTTTCATAATCGTACGAAACACCGTCGGTAAGTCGCTGTGGATGAAACGTAAGGAGAAAATGGTGAGAACGTGTGTGCGTGACCGAAACGACGCCTCCTGGAAAAGATGAACCAACATTACGCAGCAGCCACATATTTAGAGTCACGCATCACCCACAAAACGTACGCAATGAGTTTCTTTTGTTTCTTTTCCTTGCCCATGAGTGCAGGCATTTGTGATTTCAAGTAGCCAATAATGTAGGCCAAGGTCTTGACCTTGCGAATGCGTTTGACGAGTTCATTGATTTTTCGTACGGCTGATTGCCGTGGAAGGACGGCCAAATCCTTCATGAGATCCTTTTCCTCCATTTCGAACAAGTCGGCGTTGTCCATGTGCTGCAGCGGTTGCTGCCAAAAGCTGCCGACGTAAACTCGGGCTACTTCTGGACTGGTCATAGTTTTACCGAGCGACCAAAGTAGCGCACCGTAAACTCGCATCAATTGTTGCCGATCAATCTGATCAGCCTTGTTGAGAATGCATCGAATTTTGTCTTCATGCCCCTTAAGGACATCGATTGCGCCCTTGAGTTCATCCGAGATATCAAGTTTGTGTGCGTCAAAGAGCAGAATAATCAAATCCGCCTTTTCGGCAAACCAGGATACGACTTTCGTGAAATCGTACCCACGGTTGGTGCGTTGCTTTTCTCCCGAAAGGATACCCGGGGTATCGATGAGTGTGATGGATTTCAAAACACTACTTGGTAATTGACTGCCTTCGAGGCGACTCAGAAAACTGACTCCAAAGCGCTCGAGACCCCGAAAGGGTAGATCAGGATGCACCGAGAGAGCATTTCCCGGAATAGTGCGTTCTTCCGGGCCGTTCAGCAATACGGTGAATCGATCGGTAGTAGGCTCGGGACCGATCCGTTGACCAGGAAAGTCTCTACCGAGTAGGTAACGAATGAAGGAAGTCTTTCCTACACTGTATTGTCCAACCAGAAGCACTTGAGGCTTGGCTGTGTTATCACGAGAGAGTGCAAGAGTGTGTGAGGTCCTTTGCCAACACTAAAAGCATTTGGCAAAAGCAAAAGAACCTCAAACTTCGTTTGGAGTACGCACCATCAAACTCGACGTCACTCAAAAGTGGACTTTCAAAGAAATAATCGTAGCGATACTTCTTTTCGACGGGATAGACAGAATTTTTGTACAGCTTCTTGAGACGAGCAGCGACAATGGCCGTCCGATCCGCGGTCTGATCGATCGTTTTTCCGCTTTTCGGTGATTGCGCCGCTTCTTTCGACATGGGAATAGCAACGTCGATCTGAAAAGCGCTCGGGTGCGGCAATCGGCTGTCGAAGCGCTGTGGGAATACGCAATCTCACGACGACGAAGACGATCTTGTCCGGATGACAGGATCACGACGACGTGCACGCGGGAAAGACTCCGTGCCAGGATTCTTTTTTGTGTGTGTGTGTATGCCGGTATCCCTTGGATCGATCGATTTGGCGATGCGATGGGCTGTTCCCGTGCTCGGTTCCATCCATTTTTCGGCGGGAGAGCTTAGTTTTCGGAGTTTGTTGTCGTTCGTGACACGAGCGAGAAATACGTTTGCCCGTGAGTCACAGTCAATCGACGACGTCAGAGCCGTGAAAGTTTTCGAAGAACGACTGCGGAATCGAACCTCGTTTACAGGGGCGAAAGCATAATCCGTGCGAGCCCTACGACGGATCGATCGCAGGCAACACTACGGACTGTTACACGTACCAAAATTAACTAACTACTTACCTACGTAACTAACAAACAGTAACAACTACCGAACTATACAATGTACGGCGAGTCGATAGATGAAAAATGGCTGTTCCTTATACCACTGAAGTATTGGTACTATTGGAGGGGTTGACTGACGCTGCCGCGGTTTCTTCGAGATCCAAATTACAGAGTGGACACTTCACGTGATTGGAGGTCCAGGAATCGATGCACTCTTCGTGATACAAGTGTCCACAGGGCAATTGCACAATTTCTTCTCCATCTTCGTATTCACCCAAGCAAATGGAACAGTGCGGCCCATCCTCTACCATCGAGCCTACTTCTTTTTGTGAGACACTCCCGTAGCCGTCCTTCTTGAAAATCTTTGGAATTCCGTGATCACCCGCACTACTGTGGTTATGGTTGTGGGTAACGTCTTGATAGACAAAGCGTTTCCAGGTGGCTCTGGCTTCCTCACTGACACCAGGCGACGCGTTTGCACCCTCGGAATTGCCGTATCCTCCTTCCATGGCTTGCCGCTGGGATTCCATAATCGCTAGTGCCAATTGGGCTTGAAAACTGAGCATCCGCAAATCGTGCCGGGGTGCCGAGGTGTTGTTCCCGTTTTCGTCCGATCGGTCCAAGTAATTGGCAATCCGGCGATCCAATTCTTCTTCCCGTTCTTGCATGTGCCGAATCCAACGAGCGGTCCAGGACGTGCCGACCAAACACAACAACATGAGACCGTAGTCTTCCTCCAAAAAAGCTTCCATCCAGAGTTTGAACAGGACAAAGACGGCGAGGAAACTGCACGCGTGTGCCCGCCGACGCGTGAGTTCACGTTCTTCTTCCAGTTCGGCTAGTGTCAGAGTGGATCGTTGGGGCGCCAAGAGACCATCAACGGTTGCGGCTACATCGAATCGTGTGTCGCCGAGTTCGGGATCCCGTTCGTCGACACTGTCGTCGTCCGGGTCCGCGTCGTTGTCGACACCAGACGCGACCGACAATTGGGAAGACGGCTCAGATGCTGGTGTCGGTGTGGATAGAGGGTGAGTCAACGAGTCGTTGGCGTTCGCAACGTCGGCGGTGAGCGTGGGAGTGACCGAGTGTGGTGTGCTAGCGTCGTCTGGTTCCACACGAGCACTTTCGTATCGTGCGCGGTGTCGATCCAGCGAAAAGACGTTGCTCCATCGAGACGGCACGTTACTGCCATTGGCAGTTGTCGCTGTTGATGTCATGACACGTAGCAAGTATTGCTATGTTCGTGTAGTAGTTGTGAAGGGGAACAACCGGAAGGTCAGCGAACGCGTTCGGAAGTTACTGTAAGTTACCCAGGCACCTTCCCAGTATACGTGACGGTGACGCTGACACCGCGTAGGAAAGCCGTACCAAAAATCCTACCCGCCGGAATACTGGTAGATGCCGTTCGTGCGGAAAAACAGACTGTGAGAGATTTTGTTCCTGCGGTCGAGTGTGGATGTTCCGCGGACACGAAGTCACGACTCGAAATCAACCAATGAAAAGTAGACACTCGAAACGACAAGAGTTGTCCATACCCGCCAAAAGCAAGTACCATACTATAGTAACACAGCGGATATCCTACCGAAATGCACGATGGACTCGTCCCCTACCCAGAACAACAACACACTACCTACATCCAACCCCTAGTTTACTGTCCACAGGCGTAAAAAAATCCAAACCTTGTTTACGTATTAGTACAAAAATGTATAAAATGAAATCAAAATCGACTTACACAGCTCCATCCAATGATGGAGCGTGATTGCTCTTTCTGGTCGGAGTGTGCAATGCGGCATTCCGGGTATAGCGGGATACGTTTTGGCGCTGGATGGACAACAGAATGCCCAGCAGCAGACACGATCCACCAGCCGCCACCCCAAAGGCGGCCTGGGTCACGTAAGTGCGTACCGCCAAGGCTTCGGTAGTCCCCAACGCGGCCGCAAACGCACGCCGGTACGACTCCGGGACCATCAATTTCGTCAGCACGACACAGGCTAGAAAGTAACACCCAATGCCCATCCCCATTGCGTGGGCCAACACCGTAGAGCCTCCCAGATTCAAATGACCCGGATCCGTACGAGGTCTGTTACTACTGCGGTTAACGGACGGCCGTGACCCTTCGAGGCAGTAGCATTTGCGATAGAAGACTTGCCAGCGACGGTGTAAGAATGCAACCGTCCGCAGCAACGTTCGAATTTGCGAAATACTCAAAACGGCGGTCAGTGCCAAACTGATTACTTGGGAGTACACCGCTGCGTTCACATCCGTTGATTTCGTTGTCGTGGCCCCGTCCCGGCGGGTCCACCACACGACAGCTTGTGTCACCAAGTCAACACCTCCCGACGAGTCTCCATCCTCCTTACTGTGGGTGTGGATCCAAAGATACCGCGCCGCCGAAGCCAAGCGGAGAAGCAACACGGCAGAAAACGCAATGCCGAGCCAGGACTTGACTCGTCCCAGAGGCGTTCGCGCCTCTTGGGCCAAACGTTGCGAGACCTGCATTTCTTCGACATCTTCGTTCAGTTCCGCAACCAGTGTTTCCAAAAACGCAATTTCGGTCGTGATGTGTTTGCGACGTTGCGTAACTTCGTCACCAATGTTGGAAAAGACTTTACTGCCACGACGGTTGCCCCAAAGCGATTGACGAGTTTCCGTTACGGCCAATCCAGTGGGGACTTGAGGGGACGATGTTGAGTGGTTCCCGCGTAGTTCGGCCCGACGATCTTCCAGCGATGTTTGGGTGTGTTGGAGTTCAATGCGGGCCTGTCTGATTGCGTCGTCATGAATAGGTTCCAGATACCAACCAGCCAAGCAAGAATGCGGCATGGAAACACTACCAAAGCCGTTCAAGCAAGAAGACAATAATATGCCGACGGCGACCAGCCACGAGACGGCCTGCGACAGAAAGGGAGCCGAAGGAGACGTGTGTATCACGAGTGGACCCAGTATTCGAAGCAGTGCGAACGTAGAAAGTACACCTAGAATGGATCCCAGGACTGCGCCGGTTCGGAGGCTGTGTATTCGTCCCGAGGGAAGGGAGGAGCTCGTCTCGGGCAATCTAGCATCATCATGGAACGCAAAAGTCGATTGGTGGTGTGTGGTGGGCAGTGAGGTCTTGACCTGCCTGTATCGGAAGGGTTGACTGAAAGTGAATTGATCCGCGACGTAAGCAATTGGCAGTAGAATCATATAATGGAGAAGTTGGAGAGTGGAGTGAAGTACGCAGCGAACCATTCGATACAATAGTCGTAGTGACCAGTGGTATTGCCGCGGAGAGACAAAGGATCGTTTCTTTTCTTCGTCTGGATCAAGTTTTTGTTGACCAGCAAAGCAATCGTCGCGTATGGTAGCAAAAATCTGACCTCCAATCAAGCTCGGGAGCACGACGAGCATGAGCAAAACTTGCGTCCAGAGAACGACCTGATAAGCCGTTTCGATTCGCACGCACCGTCTTGACTGTGAGTGCGTTTCCGACTCTTCATTCGGACACAGAATTATCGTCCACCAAGTACTAGAAGAAGAGAACGATACGGACATCATCATGATCATCTCCACGAAACTCAGGGAGAGCAGGCAGAACGATAGAAACAAGCAAGCCAGGACGGGTCTATACGTCTGTTGCGACTCATCCACTCGTCGTACGTTCGTCCGAACGTAGCTTGTCAGACCCGCCGAGGCGACGAGATAAGCCACGTCCATAAGAAAGGAACTCGGTATTAACGGAGAATCATCCAGACGAGTCCCTAACTTTCGAGAGGATCATGGTCGTCCTGGAACGAACGCTCCAGATTTGTTGTTTCTGTGTAGTGTTGGGAAAGTCACAGTCAGAACGGTTTTCCCACGGTCTAACGCTGCTCCTACGACTACCGTTGGGGTACCGGTGACATTAGCGGACCTTAACTCCGGGTCTTTCTGTGGCCCCACTTCCTTTCCTCACGGGTACCTAATACTACCTAATACGCCAACTCGCGACACTCACTGTTAAAAGCGATCCGTCGGCTGTCGTTAATAATTCACTGTGATTGGTAATTTTTGTCTATTGACATTTCCAGGACGGAATCGTCTCCAACAACCGTTCAATGGCTTGCGGACGAAACTGGCCATCACAGGCTCGACCATGGGAATACTGCGAGCTTGAAAGACGTCGGGCAAACTATCTTTGTTGACGTGTTCCCCACTGTTTCCGTTCGAAGAACAAAGAAGCTGTCTGTCGCTTTCTGCTCTGATGAGGAGTGACTCCCCGCAGCTCCTTTCAACGAACCGTTCTCTGCTGCGGCTGGGTGGTGTCGTGCACTGTTGGTGTTGGCTGTCGCTGACTTGGTCATTCTCGTTGCTACGTAATCAACACGGTCCAATGGCGCGTGCCTTTTTTTGTAAGCCTCCAGGGATGACCAGATCCTTTGCTGTCCGTCGCCGACGCCGTATTGGGCAACAACAACAACTATTGCGTTTCGCGAGTGATACCTTGACCGGTGATGCCGACCAGGTCCGACAAGCCAAGTACAATGAACTCTTGGATGCGACGACGCTGTCGCTAGCGCCCATGATGGAATACACGGATCGGCATTTCCGTCACTTGGTACGGCTCGTTTCCAACCGCACGCTGCTCTATACGGAAATGGTCGCCGCAAACGCTTTGGCAAACGAACGGAAAAACGTCATGGAAGAGTACCGGCAGACCATAAATAACGCTTCCGAACGTAGTGGTTTCGCCCTTTCCACCACGACAGCATCCGCAACCACGAACGAAATTCTACGAGACAACTACGATGATCACTACCTGCAGCGGTACCTCGCGCAGGGTCGAGTCATGCCGGAAGGCCCGTCGGTCCTGCAATTGGGTGGCTCCGATCCGGAACAAATGTTTCAAGCTGCGCAGACCGTGTTGGACATGACGGCACGCGGACACTGCGATTACACCGCCATTAATCTCAATTGCGGATGTCCCAGTCCTAAAGTGGCCGGCAAAGGATGTTTCGGCGCGGCACTCATGGACGAACCTCAACTGGTGGCGGAACTGACCAAAGCCTTGCACGAAGGTACCGAAGGCCGTTTGCCCGTCACCGTCAAGTGTCGAATCGGTACCGATTCGGATCAAGCCTTCACCAGACAGGCCTACGCCGCCATCGACCCCGAACAAGAGTATTCCAAGCTGCGCAGTTTTATTGAAACGGTGGCATCCGACGGGATCGTGACGGACTTTTCCGTACACGCGCGCATTGCGGTATTGCAAAAGTCGTTCTCGCCGTCGGACAATCGTAAAATCCCACCACTCAAGTACGACATCGTTCGTCGACTCGTACAAGAATATCCCGACTTCACGTTCTCCTTAAATGGCGGTGTCGAAAGCATTTCGCAAGCACAAGCGGAATTTGCCACGTCGCCTGGTCTCAAAGGAGTCATGATTGGACGATCATGGGCTGCGGACCCGTGGAGTTTCGCCATGGCAGACCGGTTGCTGTACAAGGATGAAAATGCACCACGGAACCGTCTCGAAATTTTGCAAGCCTTTGGTCGGCACGCCGATAGAGAAGAAGAATTGGGCGATCCCGTAAAGATTCGACGGTTCATCGTGAAAGCCGTCACTCCTCTGTTTACCGGTGAAATAAATGCGAAACGGTACCGTATTGCGCTGAATGAGATTGCCGGCTTACCCAAGAAGCTTGCGCAGCAGGGAAAATCACTCGACGGGCAAGCACCACTGTCGGAACTCATTTTAAACGCAGCGGTAGAGTACTTTAGCGAAGAAACACTGTTGCGTAGCCCGGAAGAATCCTACGCAAGGATACTGGACGAAGAAGAAAAACGAAAATCGGGTACCGCAGGGGACGGTGTAAGATCAAACTCGGTAGCAGAATGGCAAACGCGACGAAAGGAGGAGGAGCAAGAGCAGCAAGCGTCTTTGAACGGATGAATTGGAACCAATACACGTATGTGATGGACGGGTGACGTGACCTCAGACGAGTCACAAGATTGAACTAACCCTGTCCGATAAGTTCATCCAATGTCAAAGAAAAGCCAAGTGCAAAGTCTAGCAATGTTTATATGCGCAGTTATCTAGTTTGCTACAAAGTTTACTGTGGCGATTGTCTGGAATCGACATACGCCTAGGTTGGATGCCTGCAGCTATTGGAGAGAACCTCCAATAGGCTCAAATCTGGCACTAAAGTGACGCAAAACCGCTGGCTGCTCAACAATACGAACGCCATGGATGTTGCTCTTATGCTCATTGATGTAGCGAAGGACCTCGGACACATAGTCCACATGCGACTGTGTGTAGACCCGACGTGGAAATGCCAGTCGAACCAGCTCCATCGAAGCCGGTGTCTCCTGTCCAAACATAACGGACCCAATCTCGACAGAGCGAATACCGCCCTCAACATAAAGTGCAAGAGAAAGAGCCCATGCCGGAAATTCGGAGACGGGAATGTGGGGAAGCATAGCTGTGGCATCGATGTAGACCGCGTGGCCTCCGGGTGGCTGGACAATCGGTATCCCGGCATCGGTCAGTTGCTTGCCAAAATACGCAACGGATTGTATTCGATACGCTAAATAATCCTCCTCAAGTACTTCTTGTATACCGACAGCAATAGCCTCAAGGTCGTACCCGGCCAGCCCTCCATACGTCGGGAACCCTTCAGTGCGAATCTACAGCGGGGAACACTTTGTAAGACAATAAATGGAACAATTGTACGAAGGGCTCTCCTTTGTTGCAGGTAACTTACCAGTTCATTCTTGCACGCCTGGGCTAGACAATCGTCGTTCAGTGCCAAAAAGCCTCCGATATTTGCCAAGCCGTCCTTCTTAGCTGACATGGTGCAACCATCGGCAAGGCTGAATAGTTCTTGTGCAATTTCTAGCGGAGACTTGCCGGCATAGCCCTCCTCGCGCATTTTGATAAACCAGGCATTCTCCGCGAAACGGCAAGCATCGAGAAAAAAGGGAACACTGAACTTTTTACAAATGTGACTTGCCCCACGGATGTTTGCCATTGAGACAGGCTGTCCACCTCCCGAATTATTCGTAATGGTGACAAACACGATCGGTATTTTTTGCTTGTTGCGCAATAGTTGCTCTTCCAACAGTTCAAGATCTATATTTCCTTTAAAGGGAAGGACGACAGAAGGGGATCGTGCTTCCGATATGGGAATGTCCAAAGCCACGGCCTTGTGGTGTTCGACGTTAGCTCTGGTTGTGTCAAAGTGCGTGTTGTTTGGCACGATATCACCACCCTTCAAGACAGAACCAAAGAGGATTCTCTCTGCTGCTCGACCCTGATGCGTTGGTATGACGTGCTTGTAACCAGTGATGCCTTGTACAGCTGATTTAAATTTATAGAACGATTTTGAACCGGCATAAGATTCGTCACCTTGCATCATCCCACCCCACTGTTTGGCAGACATTGCGCCCGTACCCGAGTCGGTCAACAAGTCAACTAGTACATTGTCAGCATCCAAAAGGAACAAATTAAATCCAGCCTCTTCAATAGCCTTCAATCTTTCTTCGCGTGTGGTCCGACGGATGGATTCCACCGTCTTGATCCGAAATGGTTCGATGATTGTCTTGAATTGCATACTCTTTTATTTTTCAGGAGCCATCGTGTCTTTGACAACACCGCTGAAGTTGCTGCGGCGCTGTCGAACTATCGCTTCTCTTTGCATCAAGAATGCGTACGTCACTCAAAATATGAACGCTTCGCAAACAGCTCCACGCTCTGCTGTGGTTTACTGTAATGTAATCAGCAATGAGAATCGAAGTTTCACAATACGACTTACAGTTAGCCTTGATTGGTGTCACCCATTGATTTTTGGAACGAAACATGCCATAGGTTAGGTGTAATTGTATTCCGGAGAAGTACAAAATCCTGAGGTGTCGGAAGATAAGGTTCGGGTTTCTAAGACTTTGAAGTCTGACTGTTAGAAACTTGTATTTTGCAGTCCAAGGAGGTCCTTTGTAGCATAGACTAAGAATACTTCCAGGGCTATCTTTCCCTTAAGTGAAATTCGAGCAGTCGTTGACCAGGACAAGACCAAATCTATAATTAAGGGCTTATAACTTCCGGTGCCAAATTCCACTCGTTGAGACAACTATTGTGACAAACCCTTTGTAACTCAGAATCGCTGAGGATCGGTTTCATAGTAATGATCTTCGCTAATTCTGATTAATGGCATGTAAATATCTGAAATTGTTGAAATAGCCCCCAATCGTTAATCTGATTGAATGTTTCTGAAATCCGAGAAAACATGCACCCCCACGGAAGCTGGCATCTCACAACTTTCAGATTTATGCTGTAGCTCCGATGCGGCGCTCGAGTTTTGTCAACCATGCTAGGTCCAACGTCTTTTAGAATGAAAAACCGTACACCAGATGAGCTTGACCAGAAGAATAAATTAACGATGGAATCGAAGCCTCCGGCGAAACCGCCGAGCAAGGCTGATGATCCTGACCTCAAGGAATCGACGACGGTTTTTCCGAAGCGGAAAGCATCTGACATTTCGACGAGTGATAACACAGTAACGCCTGTCAAAAAGAAGAGAAAGTCACCTGCAAATCCATGGAAAAAACCGAAAGATATGCCAAAAAGGCCATTGAGTGCGTATAATCTTTTTTTCAAGGAAGAACGGTATCGTCTGTTGAGCGCTGGTCCAAGAAGCTCAAGAACGGATGAGAAAGCTCAAACCTCTCGTCACTCGTCAATTGGGGAATCGGACGACTCGACAGGGAGTTCGAGACGACAACACGTGAAAGTATCAGGTATTGGTTTTGCAAATCTGGCAAAGCTTATTGGGGCAAAATGGAATGATTTAGATGACGAGACTCGTTTACCCTTTGTCCGGCGTGCAGCTGTTGACAAGCAGAGGTACGATGTTGCCGTTGCCGAGTGGCGGCTGACACAAAAAAATAAAAAGCAGAACGTTCCGCCAGACAATCGACGTGCATCTAAGCCCACACCGACTGGTTTTGCTGATCAAAAGGGATCGCTTTTGCTCAGCTCTGAGCGTTCTTACGAAGCGATATCGGATCCGTATCCGCCGGAATGGTTTGAAACCACCGACTCCTCAAGGCAACTTCAGGCACGCTTGTACGCACACGAACAGACCGTGTACGGTACTTCCCCACTCAGTCCGAGATATGCTACCCATCCGGGGGCGGCTTTTGCAATGCATCAGAATCATCACCCGCACCATGTCTCGCAAAATTATCACCTACCTTCTCTTTCACCACAAACTCTTCATAACCAGTACGACGATCCGCGGCGTCAACCTATATTTCATAACCCACCAGATTTTTACACCCAGCAAAGCATCGACCACGATCCAGCTTTCCGTCATCAATTCGGTGCTAGAGAGGATACACGGGAGGATCCACGAGGATCGTCCTACATCATGTCACCGTCTCAGCGAGGAGGCTTTCAAGGCTCTTTTGAGGAGGCTGTGCCCCACAACCCTGTGCGTTCTCACGGCACACACGAACTTTACGGTTACGTGCCGCTACAACACTATCCAGAAGGAACGATAACTAACCCAAACGCCGCGATTCGACCAATGGGTTCACTTCCGATGCTTCCGCATGTGTCGAGTGGTCAGTATCCGGAGGGAACGCCGTCACGTGTCAGATTTGATTCAGCGCGAATGGCACGGGGGGATGTACAGGCACACCCCGTGTTTGAGCGTCGCTATCCCCCGCGCATGGAACATATACCGTTGGAGGGTGCACCGACTCCGGGAGACGGTGCCGAAACGGCCGCCCGCCCGGAAGCTACCAACGACAATGAATCGATCGGAGTCCTACGCCAAAATCTGGACGACGACACGATTAATTTTCTAACCAATCTACAGTTCTAACGATGCGCTCAATCCCCCTCACCGAGTACAGCATGTTTGTTGCTGCTTGGATGAGGGAAGGTGATGCGCAGAAGGATGTTCCCGGGCTTTGCACCATTGGCCCAATTTGTCAAACAACTCTTTTCCGTGGGGTAAGAGAATGACACCTTTTTCGTATTTTTCTTTTTATGCAATCTGTCCGGTATCCCTTAATGTATTTGTGACCATGTTAACCGTAATTCCACCGTAATTCATAACGTTCTTGCTACAAAACAAATTCACTTCATCAGATTGTGTTTTTTTTTGTGTACTTCTAGAGACAGTCCCGATAAAGATACCACCACTAAACGCCACCTGGTAAATAGGCATTCACACAATCCACGATCTACTGGAGCAAGTAACAGTAAGTAGACGAATGGACTGGACTGGTGGTTGTGATGCCCTACCGCCAAAAACTACAAGGACAAGAATGCAAGCTTTCATCACTTATTAGGCCTGTACAATTTTGTTCCGCAACTGACAGTGAGCTTTGCTATATATTTATGATCAGGTAGGTAGAAATTATGTTGTCAGTAGCCCCAAATTTTCTCGAGTAGAGAGTCCACACAGTTTGCTTGAGATTTAGGGTTGTAGGGGAGTCGAAACGACGTTGGAAACGGTATCCAAGTGGTGTGCGATGTAACCCTAAAACATGTGCTATTGGGTTTCTGTTGGCTCTCTTCGCCCGGCGCGCAGTTTGAATATTCCAGCAATCCTTGGTGCTATTGACTGTGACTGTCAACTGTCGAGGATTATGGGAGGAGTGCACATTCCGTGGACCATGGAGATGTTCTAATAGCAGCACTCCCTGTAAGTACCGAGTATCAAACCTACTGTCCATTTCCCTATCTATCGATCAACAGTCACTGTTTCCACTCGCTTCCCCTCGAGTTTCCCCCGACGCTGTCATGCGGATGGTGCGTGATGCGGTCCACGCGCTTTTGGCTCGTACAGGACACGGCGATGAAAATGTACCGCTCGATAGCATGCACAACGTCTTTATCGACAATCAGGGAGATGCAATGCCGTCTTCGGAGCTCGTCCTTTGTCAACGGCTGCTAAAGTATTTGAAACAAGCGTCACCTTCACGGCAGGGAAGTTCCCAGAAAACCTCCACTTCTGATACCAACGACGATACGGGCGACGAACACAACGAGCAATATTGTTTGCGCACCAATCTCCGCGACAATGCTCCCACAACCTTGACGATTCGCTCTGTCTTGGGAAACATACCGAGCTCCCAAATCACACATCTTACGACTTTACTGGCGACGATGCTGGCGGATCGCGTCGATTCCGACCAGCTCCTCCCCTCAACTCAAGATGTCCAAGCTAACCAAGATGCTATGAACGAGACGGCCTGTGCCGTCACGCTAACCGCAACTAGTCTCACAGCGGCCCAAATCTACGCCTATTTGCTCACTCTTCCCGGTGCGCTCGGGGCAGGACTCGTCGACGTCTCGACCCTCACTGCACTCAGCGCACTATTAAGACGATGGCGTACGGAATGCTGTGGTAGAGAACACCAATGGAACGCACAAAACCGAGTGGAGCAGTCTACTGATGGTGACCACCCAACTCTGCCAGGAAAACGGCGGGGAACCCAACCCACGCGTCTACAGATTGACGACATGCTGATGGCGTCGCAACCCGTTAAGCGGTCGCGGCAGGGAGCTCTCCTCACGGAAACGGAAGAGTGCTGGGGGGAGCAAGCTCAACTTGCCGATAATGTCGACGCCAGCCAAATCTCGTTGAGCGACAACCCTAGCGACATGGCTCTGTCACCGTCACAACTAATTAACGTCGGCTTGCAGGTGGCACAGCAAGTGGCTTGCATTCCACGGTCCAAAGAATTTCTCAGTTGGTCACAAGAGGCGCGGGACGCCATACTGGACGCCGTTACCAGTGTGTTGGCTACCGCTGCCGCCCTCTCGACCGGCAAAAATTCCACAAACAGTACCTCCAAAGACTTGTGTCAGTCTGTGAAGGTGACTGCTGTGGAATCTTTGGAGAAATGTTTATTGGAGCACTCTTCCGACGAACCGACCCTGACGGACGATGCCAACGACAGTGATCAGCTGACTCGTCGCCACGAATCGGCAGTTGCCATTCTTCGGGGCCTTCTACCTTCCATGATAATGAAGGATGTGCTGCCCAAAGGCGAACAGGGAAAATTTGCCGCTGCTGCGATCGCTTCGGATACGCTCGAGGGTTTTTTGGAGCGCATCGTGGAAGATATCTCGGTACATCCGCATCGTTGGCCGGCAAGAATGTCTGCAGATTACCGAGCAGCAACTCGTTCTGAAACCCGCACAACACCATCCAACTCAGCCAAAGATTGCTCACTTATGAACACACCTACTACAGCTCGGCGTTCTCTGGGAGAAAGTAACGGAGGTGAAAGGAGCAATCGGCGTTCCAGTCATGGATTGACTCCCCCTAGACTCAAGACACCCGCCGCGGCGGCTCAGAATCATCGAGGAATCTGTACTAGCAGCAATGGACGCCCTCGACCCGTAATCAGCGCAATCCTTGGTATTCTTCAACGCCTCGCCACGGATAAAGGTTTGGACAAAGCGTCGTCTCGTACCGTCGCCACCGATATCTTGTATCGCTGCGTACGCCACTTGCCGCATCTGGAACGTGCCCACTTTCTAAAGTTTCTCATCCGGTGCTGCTATTCCAAAATTTCGGCCCATCGACTGGTAGCTTGCGAAGTTATTGGTCAAGCACTATCAGAGACTTGGTTATGGAGCGATCACGTCACCACAGAGTTCCAGATCTCTTCGGATCCTACCACTCCCAATTCCGTCCGACGTCAATCCCTCTCGCCTCTCGTGACGCAATCTTCCGCCGATATGCCTGCTGCCTTGTTAGCCGCATTGCAGGGACGTCTGATGGATCGAGTTCCGGCTATTCGTACGGTGGCAGCCCAATCTTTTACATTGAACTTTCGAAAGGTTAGCGCTGAGCATGAAACCCCCTCAACCGGTGCTCGCGGCGTTTCTATTTCGGCAATGGGATTGGCCCAGTCCTTCGCCGACGAGGCTTACACAATTGCGAACAGTCTGCGTCAACGTGCAGCATGTGACGAAAAGGCCACCGTTCGCCGTGCAGCCGTCGGGGCTTTGGTCGAGCTTTTAATCATGAGCAATCATTTCCCGGATTTTTCCTGTTTACTGCATGCAGAAGACATTGATATCCTCAGAGAATTATGCCGGGATTCTTCGATGCTGACACGGAAATCTTCCAGTGAAGCCTTGACGCGTTTACTAGAGCACTGTCTCTCGGCTGAAGCATCCACGAGTTTGAAAAGTACGTCGATTGTAATCGATCTAGAACAAGCATGGGTATCGTCCGTCTTGACGATGGTGCTCGACTCGGAGCAAGGCTGTATCGGTAAGGCTATGGAACTTGTTGATCGTGTATTATTCTGTCCTATCATGAGGTCAAGCGACGACGATGCTGAGTCAGAATCTCTTGTTTCCGTGTGGCGAATGTTGGCGGCAATTGGGGCTGGCCCGGGCAAACAAGGTGCATCCCGTAGTGAGATTGAGGCACTGCGCGTGGCTCTTGCAAAGACGATCGAAGGTGCTCCCTCACGGCCGAAAATGCTCGAATCGTTGTTGCGCAAAATTCATTCCGTAGCTGTCTCTACTCTCGACGAAACCCAGCACCAACATGACTTGATCGGTAATGCGATCGATTCCCGCCGTGCTGGTGTCTGGTCTCTTTTCGAAGCACTAATGGGCTACTCCAAGGATTTGTCCGAGATTTCACAAATGGTCAAATCCAGCAACTTAGATCTGGATTTTTTGGGCACATCTTGGAAGAGGATGTTGGAGTGGACTAGGTCCAAAGATCTTTCTAAGGAATCAGCTGCTCTCCTTCTAGGATGCATGCGCAAGTGCCTGCGCATCTTGTCCAAGCTCGCAACCTCTATTGACCGTGCATTGGTGCGACGCACGGCCGAGAATCTTCAAGAGCTGCTTATTACCTTCTCCTTGCCTCCAGAAATTGTTGGCTCGGCGATTACTGCGCTTGCAGCGACCACGATCTCGGCAAACCCCGAATCCAGCGATAAGGAGCACCGCAAAAGGTGTGCGAACTGGATACATTCAGTCTTTGAAGCATGTGAACAAGAAATCGCCGCGTGCGTCAATGAAACCAGCACAGTCACAGCGCCAGCTAAACTGACCAGGATTCTATTTACACTTGGTGAGGTCTCAATGATCGGCTTTCATGCGAGCGGTGACGAAGGCTCGTCTGAAATGCTGAGTAGTGGCGAACGACAGGATAGCACCGAAGTATCAGTACTTAGGGGTTTGAAGGAGCGCCCCAACTCCAAGCTAGTTCAGCTTCTTCACGCTTTTCTTCCTGAGCGATTACCTGGCTTTTCTGGCGAGAGAACTCCCGAGGAGCTTCGTGCACATGCATTTACAGCTCTCGGTAAACTCTGTCTCCGGGACGACAAACTCGCCAAGACTTCCTTGAACATTCTCGCAAGAGAGCTATACGAGAATATGAATAACGGTAGCCCGTCAGTCCAGAACAACGCATTACTCGTCTTGGGAGATCTCTGCGTAAAATATACGAATATGGTAGACCGCTTCCTCCCGGTCATGGCAGCATGTATGCAATCTGGGGTTACAGATCTCGCAACAAACGTTTTAGGTTCTTCTTTGTCCTCTTCAGCAATGGTTCGAAAGAATGCGGTCCTCCTTTTGTCGAGCCTAATCCTCCAGGACTACATAAAGTGGCGCGGCCTTTTGTTCCATAGATTCCTGGTCGCTTCCGCTGACGAAGACGAAGAGGTTGCCAATTTGTCTGAAATGATCGTCTGCGGTCCTTTGATTACGAAGCAACCTAAGCTGTTTTTCAATCATTTTGTTGAATCTATATTTGTTCTGAATCGATGCACAGCCCACCCCATATATGTTGCCGCGGCAACAATGGGTGACTCAGGCTCTGGGATTGCAGTCGGGTTTGAAGGAATCAGCCTTTCTGGAGAAGTCGGTCGCATTCGTCGTCATAAGATGTACGAGATGATGCTAGCAAAGCTGACTGACGAAGATAAAATCGGTGTCACGGCTCGTATCGCCAAAGATGTTTTGGGTAGTGCCCTGCAAAGCGGCAGTGACTTACACTGCGCATGTGCTCTAGACATTCCTTCTTCTAGAAGCACAGGACAAGAAAGTGCTTTCAATGTCTTGAGCGACGCCTTGGTGGTTCTCTCGAGCCCTATGATTCGCGTCGGTAAGACAGCCAAGGAAGACGACGACATTGAAGACCCGAACGTTCCAAATGCGTCTCGTCGTGTACTAGTCGCCAAGGGCAAATTGTTGTCCAAGATTAGTCGCAAGCATTTGATCGAAATCATTCTCCCCATTCTTTGCAATCTCAAAAGCATTCTGCAGAAGAACTGTTCACGTTTGCTCAAAGATTTGATGGCCTTCTTGGTAGATGTCTTCCGCCGCTACAACACTGAAGTCAAAGAGTTTCTTGCTAGCGATCCCGATTTGCTACAAGAAATCGAGTACGATGCCAAACAATTCCAAAAGAAAAATCAATCGGAAACACCTCGTAATGTCGCCTCGAAGTGATCGTCATGGACGACACCTTATCTTATTTTACAAATGAATATAAGGGAATAAAAAGGAGACACTAATCATCTTCAGAAAAGCCTTCGCAGCGATAGAAAATAATTGCATACATTAGGTCCTTTTGAGCGACGCGGATGCTTCTTGCACCAGTCCATTCATTGCCGTTATCATCAAGTCTGTATTCGAGCCGGTTGGAGGTGTTGTCACAATCGGAATTTCAGTTTTCAAATCATCTATCGCGGCTTGTACAATTTGAGGAATGTCTTCTTGGACGTGCCGTCCTGGACTAAGAAAGTAAGGATGGCAAATAATTTCATCCACTCCCGCTTCCAATAAAGACACAATCCCATCGGCAATGGACGGAGTCGCAATTTCCATGTGCGCAGCCGTCACGATTGTATTCGAATCAGCAACGGTTTCTTGATAGCGTTCGGCCAAGGCGTGCAGACGCTTGTTGGAAGATTCTTTGCGAGAGCCATGATCGATCAGTAGGACACCAAGTTTACGTGAATTTCTAGTCGTAGTTGTCGCAGAGATCGTGTTTGACGACGACTCGATGTAAACGGTGCCCTCGTCTCCCACCACAACGTCCGGTGTCCCGTTGGCGTACGCGTGTGGTGAAATCGTCGGATCAAAAACTACCGAAGTGTCTACAGCTGGTCGATCTTTGAAAGCTTCTGTTTCCCGAAAGTTCTTTTCCCTGTCCAATTTTGTGGCGCTCTCTGATGTCGTTCTCTTCGTCGTCGATCCGTTCAGATTGAAACCTACTGGGTTGCCAATTTTTGGCAAAGGTCTAGGAGCCGCAGCCTTGGGATCCAGCGGCTTTTCGTCCGGCGAGATTCCGTTCGGATAGGCGTGAGGGCTGAGCAAAGGATCAAAGTATTCAAAAAGATCTGGCTCATCCTCTTCCTGATTCGAAGCTTTCTGTATGACGGACGAAAAGCAGCGCTGGTCTGTCATTACTAATTGACGCTCGTGTCGACGATGCCGGACTACAAACGCTGCAGCGAATTCCGTTACCGATGCCGACAAAATTGCCAGAAACCCAGCAGAGACGAAACGCATATTGGAACGGACGGCAACTGGATCTGCAACTAAGTATGAGTACGGTAAGCAAAGGAGCGGACGCTTTGCCTGCACCGTACCAGCATTTACAATCTCACCTTTCTCCAAAGGAAGGATGCGGAGGTTTCACAGTTTACTCACAATGATTGTGTCATGTCCTTTCTTTCGTCAAAACCAGCACAGCAGGCTACATTGAGCAAATCCAGTGGTAGTGGATCTGGTGATGTGACATAGGTATTATGTCACAGCCCCTATAATTTAATCTTTTGTTGCGTATCATCACGTCCTGTATGGAATGTACTGTAAATATGGACCTACGTATCTACCACGGTGAGATTAACAGAATATAGGGTTCGGTCTTACCCGGACGTGAAATCGTCCTTCCACTTACAGTTATTCCCGTGTCGTTTTCACAGCTATGTCAGCTAACTGTAAGTTTAACTGTTGTACCATACATGGTTCTGTGCTTTTCAAGTACCTCATCTGTTACCTTTACTCGACGTATTTGTTTGATCTTGAAAACCTCCGAAAATGAACCTTCTGGACCTAGTTAACGGTCTGATCCCGCTCTCAAAACTCGAATCAAAATTTGGAGTGAATTCCACCCTTCCCCAATCTGCTTCCTAACTCGCACACATGGCTGTTTTGCAGCCAGCGATTGAAAAGCGGACAACATATCACGAACAACACACAATTAAAACAGGACAAGAGCGAAAGCCATGCATTGGGGTGTGTACTCAACCGCGGAGACCGTGTTGGATCAGGCAGCTCCCAATCATACAGACGCAATCTATGGGGGTACATCACTAGCCGATCTAGTCCTGGCTTACAACAAAGATAAAAACGACAAAGATGACGATTCCATACCGTTTGACGAAGAGCCAACAACCCCCCTGTTTCCCAAGAGCCCTTTTACGAACATTGACTGGAACCCAGTGATTTTAACGGAAAAGCGGCTGTGGAGCGCGACGAGCACCTTCCGCCTGAGGTTCCAATCTTCATCCGGTGCGAAAGGCAAGCTGATGTATCCAACTTTCAACTCTTGGCCAACACGGCTTGGTGCGAAGACAAGAATTTGGATTGGATGGCGGCGGTATGGCAAGAGGTATCTAGTTGGTGGGAGGCGCACGCGTCCTGCGGAAGCGTTTCTAATCTTTCACGCGAATTCGAAACGCACGCTCGAGCGTTTGAAACGCGACGGAAGCGTGTCAGTTTATACGAAACGCGTTCGTAGGAGTAGATAGTTACTTTCTGTTTGTTGTGTGTTAGTGACTGCGGGCATAGACGGCGCAGCTTCCGCTTGTGCCGTGACTATCCGTATCGTGGATGGACTGTGAATCTTTATTGAGGTATTCATGCGCTTCTATCCGCACAAATAGAATTGGGCATATACAGTGTCATTTCTTACGCCATAAAATATGCTCTCGATTCATGCCATGAGTGATTGTTCTAGCCAGTACTGTTTCTCTATCTAGTAGGCTGCTCTATTCGTAGAGACGGGACTTTGATGGGCGGTATCATAAGCCCTATTTGGTATAACCCTAATCTGTCATTCCACGCGGCAGCCGGCTGCAACGGTCCTCTCCATAGGCTCAAACTCGTTGGCGTTCCATACTTTATGTTATCCGTATCAGTGTCTACACAGCTCGTTCTCGCTGGTTAGACCAATTGTTCGTGCAATAGCTTTCGTTTCTACCACACTATGTCGTTGGCAACTACGGGTGGTGGCGGTATGGGATCCGCCGGGGGAGGCGGGGGTCTCATGATGGCACATTCGACTGGAGGAACGATGAGTGCTGCGACGGGTCCCCCACCTCCACCACAGGCGAGTTTCGACGGAGGTCCGGCCCCTCCCCCGTCCGCTGCAGCGCTCGGAGCCGATCTTATCGACAAACAGCTCGGGCTTATCGACTAAACAGGTCAAGAGTGTCGCTCATTTACCCTTGGTAGCGATTGATTTGCACGAAACACAGCCACACATCGCGTTGTTTCCACCAAAAGGCGAAGACCCAGCGGCGGGTGACGTCTTGCCCGTACTTGTGGGGAAAATGAAAGGAAACGTAGTGCTCAAGGCAAACGAATCATCCCACAAGACACTGCGAAAGTGGTTGACCAAATCCAAAGGGTACAGCTCACTCCAAGCCGACAGTCTGGCGACAGCAAACGAAACATCCAGCGTAGTGGTGTTGGAAAAACCCTATCGATGGCTGGGTTTGCGCCGCTTGAATGACGCTCCCACCTTTTTACGCGACTCCGTAGATTCTGAACAAACCAATTCCCATGCCATTGCCGAAGAATCCTCCACCGAGCCCGGGGTGACTTTTGGAATTGGTACTCTGGACGGATCACAGCCTGCCGGAGATGATTTTGACCGGGTCGTTTGCAAAGTACGACTGTCCTCCGCTAAAAAGACGCTTACAGTTTTACCAGAAGAAGCTACACAACTCTTAATTCATCAAGCGCAGTATCATGTGGCGCACAAACATCAACAGCTGCAGGCGTCAACGTCGGAATCGTCAGACCACGATGAAGAAACGGTATTGGAGTATCCCGTGTCGATTGCCCTACCAAGTTGGGCCACTCATGATGCTGCGGTCGAAGCCTTGACGGATTCGGTTGGTGTGGGAAATACGGTCATTTTGGCACGCTCGGTCTGCGCATTGGCTGGCGCCCTGTTGCCACATCCGGAAGGTAAGGCCAATCCCGTCCTCGATCGTTTGCAAAAGGTCCGAACTGCCTTGCACAAGGAGTTTTCCCGTCTACAGGTCCAAGATCCCACAGCCACCTTTAAGGACGATATGCTCGTCCTATTGGTGGGCATTGCCAGTGACGGCATTGAGGCGACGGCTGTACAGATATCCAATCTTCAAACCTCCCAAATGAGCTGTTTGTTTGGTGACTTTGATATCTTGTCCAACGTTGCTTATCAAACCAACAACCCCGTCTCGAAAGTAGCCTTGTGCCTGTCCGAATTGGAGGCCAATCTCGATGCCATTGCTCCGGACTCTGACGGTCCCGCCGTCATTCTCACTTACGGATTCACGGGGTCGCAAGACGTGCTGAAGCAAAAATGGGACGAAATCAAAAGCCAGCAAAACGAATGGTCCAAGGTGCCGTTGATTGCGACCAAATCCGAAGCGGTCGCCTTGGGTGCAGCCGTGCTGGGAGCCGTCAGTCACGGACGGATATCCGTGCTGGTGACAAAAGGCAAGAAGACCAAGGCGGATCTGGCCTTGACGGTGCACAACGTCGCACCTGTCGCTGTCGGTGTGCAGCTCAACTACTTTGGAGGCAGCGAGAACGACTGGACACCGGTTAAAACTATTTTTGATTTTGATCGACGCGTTCCGGCGGGACCGTACCCGATCGATCTTAAAGCAGCCGAATGTGTGGTTCAACGCGAGACGAAAAACGTGGAATCCCTGTCGGATGAGGACTATCTCAAAGCAATCAAGGACAACGAGGGCGCGAAGGGTATTCCCAAACGCGAAGAATCCGCTTTGAATTTGCAAGTTCAAATCGTGCAAAAATGGACGCGAGATGGAGAGTGGAAAAAAGTTGGAAGTCCCATGGAACCTCTCGTCAAATTGGACGCTGATGAAAATCGGGTCGCGTGCGAAAGTGTTGCTCTAGAAATCAGTCTCGGGGCGACGGGTATGATCATGACCAATCTCAACGGCGAACGGTACGTCTCTCCTTACAAGTGTCAGTCGTTGATTGCGGTTGTGACTGGGCATTGTTCCTCACTTGTTGTTGCGCCCGATCTTTGCCAGTGAGTCTGTTGTACAAGCAACAAAGTCTGCTCGTAATAATGCAATTCGATACTACGTGGGAATTCTGCTCGCGATCCTGGTCTTTGGTGGACTCCTGGTCAAGTCATACTGGGAGGACCACGTTTTCAAGCGCGATACCGCCCGGCTGTTGGCCTACTACAAACATATAATTCCGGGCAGTATTCAGGACGGTGACTACGACACGGCACGGTATTTGGTGTGGAAGTATCGGGGCAAGAGCGACAAATTGTGGAAGAATCTCGAAAAGAAATACGGCGAGCCCGTATTGGATACTCACGAATGGCCGGATACTGCTGTTGACGATGACGCACGAAGACCACTGAATGAAGAGCATGAAACTGTCGAGTTGGACGAAGAGGATGAGAAGGAGACCAAACAGGAAGAACCCGACCTGTAGTTGTGAGATTGCTCTCCATGAAACCATGTGGTGGAGACCGGTTCGCATACACACAGGAAATTGCTTTGCGTGGCGGAAGTGGTTTCACATACTACGATACATGAGCTTGTCCATAAAGAGAGGAAAGATTGCGGTGACTTAAAGGATTAAATATTTTCAATGCTACCACGAAAAGATGGAGCCGTTCGTATTCCCATAAGTTTGAGTGGGGTAATAGGTACATGCGGGGTAATATTTGCAGGGATGTGGTATGATATAGCAATCAAAGCACGAAACGCGTTCTCGGGATTATTCCCGGTCATCGTGGCGTCAAACACCATTTGATTCGTGGCACCGAGCAATAGCAGGTACCGTTCCGCTGCCACAGACCGATCAAGCAAAGCGGTAGTAACGTTCGGTTCTTTACAGCGGCACGGTGGGGAATGCCGTCAGGGCTTCGCGATTCTTGTCTTGCAAGCCTTGAAAGACGAGATTCGGCAAGGGCGCGGATGCGGATACCGGGACAGATGTCGGCATGGATGGTGTCGTTGCTGATATGTGTTGCTTGCCGGAAGAGCGTGAATGATACATCTCTGGTGTGGGCGGTGTTGTATTGATGTACCAGCCCCAGAGCGGACTTTCCACTCCACTATTGCTGGGGAGCGGTTCGCCATGCGACGGCAAAGGCCGTTCTAAATTGCGATGCGCTCGTTCCATGCCTTTCGGCAAGTAGCTCTTTTCTGCAGGAGCATGAGGCTCTTCGAGTTGCGAACGAATGGATCGTGATCGTTGAAGCGAATGGCTGTGAGTGGGGCCAACTCGCGTGCGAGTGAGGGATGACTCGTACGGAAAGCTCTGTTGATTTCCCATAATGATGGTGATGATAAAGATGAGTAGGTGCCAAAAAAGATCAAGTGTTGAGAATGTGCGCATGAACAGATACAGGTTTATGCAGAAGCAAGCGCAAGGGTCATGATGGGGATGACAAGGCAACGAATAATCGAATCAACCCGTCCAGGCTGTGAGACTGGAATAAGTGGAGTCGGTGGTGCCAATGAAAATGAAAATGACGCAACGAAGGGAACCCAAACTGATGGCAGATGTCAAGTTGTCCGGCACTCGGACATTGTGTCCGCATGACGCTCTGCTTTCCTCCGGAGTCCGGACAAACGAAGAGTACCCGGAAACAAACCGGTCCCGTAGGACTGAGTTTCCAGATTCCCCTTGGCGGACAGATAGTTCCAGGTCATCCATCGTCCAGGTAGTTAGGTAGTAGGTAGGTACCTCCATGCAACTATCTAGCAAACGACGGAAAGTTGCGGGACTCTCTTTGCGACCAACGCAAAAATGTACTGAAACAATCAACACGGCTCGACGATCGAGAAGAGAACGGCTCGGAGAGTACTATTGGACGACACGAATGAACCTACCTTGTCGTTTTTCTCGGCTCGGGTGCCGTCTTGGCCAACAATCTCCACCAAGCTCTGCCCGGATTCATCGGACCAGGACAACTCTTTCTTCCCGTGCTTCAGTGGTCGATTTGGAGTAATCAGATGCATTCCATCCAAAACTTCGGAACAAGATCCGATATCCGATATATCGGATCCGGCCAAACTTGGAGATGACTTTTTCAAAGCCGACTTCCGGGGTCTACGGGATTGGTTCCGAAGTAGCGACGAGTGACTCTGCGTTGGGTCTCCGTCGCTTTCCATATTTCTCCTTCGCTCTTCCTCCTCCTCCTTGGCTTGATCACCCCCAAGGATCCACATGAGTGTCCCCACGATTGGGGCTCGGATAAAGGCGCCGAACAAGCTCATCTCCACCCGATCAGCTTCGAGTGGCTGGTCAAACGCCATGATTACTATGTGTGTATGTGTGTATGAGTGTGTGTGAGTATCGGTGGAAGGATGGGAGAATATGTGTCACAAAATTTGCGGACGACACAAAGGACTGGATTGTTTGTGGCGGCCGGCTGCTGTCAGACTCTCTTTGTCTACGATCGGGACAACGAGAAACGTTTCCAAAATTGCAGTTGGCGCCGAATGCTTAGCTGGCGAGTTCACCAATCACAAGCGCAGCCATCGGTTTCAACCGCAACTGGAAGAACAAGGTGTCACGATGTCGTTATGTCCTCTTTGGTGTCCTTGAAGTTTCGGCACCGTAGCGTTCTACGAGAATGTGGAACTCCTCCGAACTACGACATTAATCAGTAAGAGTGTCTTTGGTCTTCTTTGGAAATTCTATTGCGAAAAATCTCGCAACATGTCATCGACCTCATGAGACACATTTCAATCTCGATTGGTTGTTGGCGATTGGTTGTGTGGGAGTGTTTCGAAATGCAAAATATTGTCTTTTCAATATTAAAAGTAAACCCGGAATTCCTTTCACAGTCAGCCTGTCGTCAATTTGCTCTGTATGCCCTCTCTCACTGTCGATACTGCTTGGGACTTTGATGTCGGCGTTGGCCATGAACAGTAGTGGCACCGAAGAAAACCAACCAAGGTGCCGTTTCAGTACTTAATCGAAGAAAGGCGAAAATGCAAAAGACGATGAAACCATCTCCGGTCCCGTTAGTGGGGAAAAGCACGGCTGCCAAAGGTCCAGGTCCGCTACCAAGTCGCAAGCGAAACCGTAGCAACCGGCAGCCGATAAGAGCAGCACTTCCTCATACAAAGACCGTAGAACAGCCGAACAAGAATTTTCGTCCATCTCAACGTGCTCAATCACAAAAGGGAACCTCCGGAAAACGGGCTCATGGTCCCAAGATCTTGGTACCCGATGACAGTCCGATAGTGGACGCACCCGCTCTCCCCGTCAAAGACGATCCGTGTCACCATTCCCAATCAGACCGGAAGCGGTATCAGAAACTCGCACGGCGCGTACCACGTGATGCAGCCGTGCAAGACAAAGCCGTTCGAAAAGCGGCGCGAAAACCTCTTTACAAGGCGGGGTTAGCCAAAGCTCGATCGAACGCAAACGAACGTCGGGCACGAAGTGCGCGAGCGCCACAACCGGAGCAGTGGATCCCAAACTCGGTGACTCTACTACAGGCGGAACCAGTGTCGTCCAAACGGGTCTTGCAGTGGCCCTGTCTTCCGCCCGTTCCGCTTTCGGTGGAACAAGATGCTCTGACCGTGTTGATGCAACGGGGTCGTCGTGAACGAGGCATGGCCAAAGATCTTCCCGCTCTTCGTCTAGAAAATATTCAACGCTGCTGTCACCATTCGGGACATCTCCAACTTCCCCAAGCCTTGTCGTTGCGCCGGCATCACATTCAAAAACTGAATCGCGTCAACATCAAAGAGGTGGGACTGGGTACGGAAGGTCAAGTCCGCGATGCGGCCGAATGTTTCGAACAGGCTGTGGAAGATTGCTTGCGCAAACTAAATGTTCCCGTGTGGACCGAAGCTCAGCAAAAGGCACACTTTATTCAACAACCAGATCTGACCAGGCAGCCACCAACACCCGACTTTATCCTACGCGAGCAAATGCTGTTGAAGAAAACTTCTGGCCACCCCACTGACGGACGCATCGTCGAAGAACGGGTGATACATTGGATTGAAGTCAAAATGTTTTACGGAGCGTCAACAATACCCAACGACGACAATCGGAGTGCCGTGGGTAACCTCCGCCGGACAGCCCGCAAGTATTACAAAACATATGGCCCTGGTGTCATTGTCTTTATGTACGGTTGCGGGGAGAAGCTGGCATCAATGCTGGCAGGGGAAGGGGTTGGTGTGGTGGATTGTTGCGGGGACATGGTGGATTTGGAACGCGTCTACACACAACAACGGACCTGGTGTGCCAATCGAAACGGCACCATTTTACCGTAATCCTCGAAAATAGTTAGACTGATATTGTGTTTGGATATTGTGAATTATCTACGTCGCAATGCAAAACTCATGCCTATGGCTTTTACTGCGTGTCAACTTACTTTGGAGGCGATTGCCAATGGAAAACACTGTAAACGTTCTCTCTAGGCACCACAGTAGCGAGCGAGCTACCATTAATAATAATCATTACAATTAGTCCGGGGAACACCGAACGTCAAAGGTACGAGTCATCGAAACCACGGAACCTTTCCTCGAGAGCTAAAACTTCTGGCCGTCGTTCAAGAATCCCAACGCACTGTCACAGTCAAGACATCCACATTCTTTCACATCTGCCCATGACTGCATCTTTTTCCCCGTCTTCCGTCAAAAATTGAAGAGTCGCTCATCAACGTAACTGGAAGTTTGCATGGGAAATCCTGGGCAGAAAGGACTGGCCTGTTCTTCAAAGTTCTTAGCCCTTGGACACTGTCAGACCAATCAAAGCACCTGGATCTTCAAAATTACTTATGCAAGAGAGGGCGTCACTGGGCAGAACATTGTGCCTCACATCTCGTCTTCTGAAGTAAGATCGTTCGGTCGTTTTGCGCGAGATAATGCATTGGCAAATCAAATGTCACTTTTTGTTGCACTCCACGGTTCGTTAGAAAAGGTTCGATACGGTCTTCACTCGAGGCTACAAATCCAAGATATTTTTCAATTAGCTCAAACCACCCACCCGTACGGGCTTCCGTCTGGGATTGCAACGAAAAACAAGGTAGCAAAAAAAAGGCGGAGAGGTTTTTGAAAAAATGGTAAAGCGACCAGAAATCGGGTGGCCAGCAAGAATGTGGGATGTAGTAGTGTTGTGTTGCACATTCATAGCAACGGCCGCACACGGGTACAAAGAATCATTGCCAATAGCTGACTGTGAAACAGAAGCTTGCTTGGAACCAGCGTGGCTGAAGTCCCGGACTTTGGACCGCAGCGTGATGATTAGGAAGGCGGTATTAGACATGGTCAGACTGACAGGGTTAAGGTACCACAAAATATGCACAAATCCGCTTATGTGGGCAGTAGAGAGTTTCTGCGATGAGGGAACCATCGTGCCATCAGGGGCAATCGTAGCGCTGGGCTTTAAAACGTGCAGTACGGCCCAGACAGATCTTTGGAGAGGGGTTGAGAGATGTGTACCCGAACACAGCAGGAGACTAGCGTCTGACGTCACAGTAAGCGTCCTGGGGAAAACTACTTGTGCGACAGCAAGCTTGGAGAACAACGTAGGGAACTTCGAAGACCTGATATGCTCTAGCCTCATACCCGTAGGATCTAATTACAGAGAGGAATGCGAGCTAGAATATCGGCTAGGTAAGTTTACGATAGACTCGAAAGCCGCAGACTTCAACGCGAACAGGTGCTTTCCGGACCGCGGACACGCAACAAACGGACTTTGCAGGCGTGGATGTTCGCGCGGAGTGGAAGAGCTTAACGAAAATCATCCTAACGTGGATCAGACAACGGTTAACATAGGAGGAGGTGTATACGCTCTCGCACAGGCATGCGGGAACGAATACTATGACCGATTTACCCACTTCTCATATCAGAGTAATGATAACCGAGCTCTGGCGAATAAAGTTCCCGATCCTGTCTTGCCCCGATGCCGGACATGCAACGACTGTTTGGTAGACTGTTCCTTCAGTGACAGCTGTATAAGATTTGAATGCAACCATTTGTGCTGAACAAATGTAAGGCGTGGCGCAGAGTCGAGCACAGGAATAGCAGAAGAGTACCTTGAGACGTCTTGAAGTGTGCCGGGCAATGACAGGTACGGCCATTACAGCAAAAGCGACTAGACAACCAAATAGAAAACGTTCAACATGGTGAATTTGCAACGCGTCTACAACGGACCTGGTGTGCCAATCGAAACGGCACCATTTTACGGTAATCCTCGAAAATAGTTAGACTGATATTGTGTTTGGATATTGTCAACTATTTACGTCGCAATGCAAAACTCATGCCTATGGCTTTTGCTGCGTGTCAATTCACTTTGATTGCGAATTGAAAACGCTATAAACGGTCTCTCTAGGCACTAGACTAGCGAGCCAGCTAATATGAAAATGTATGATTACTGTTAGTCCAGGGAACACTGGACGTCACAGGTACGAGTCATCGAAACCACGGATTCCTGGAGAGCTACGAATTCTGGCCGTCGATCGTGAGTCCCAACGCATTCTCACAATCAAGACATCCATATTCTTTCGCATCTGCCCATAATTGCACTCCGTATCGTTTCCCCCATCTTCCGTCAAAAAGTGAGGAAGTCGCTCATCACGAGATACAACATACCGACGGTGACAACATACGTTAACCTGGTTCATACATACAGAGTACTTCCTCCAAAGCTTCAACTGTGAGCCTTTTCTTCCGTATATTTTGTTGGTCTTTACATCTCTCTCGTTCCTTGACAGCGTTCTCTTGAAAAATAGAAACACCTGTGATTCCTGCGATTGCTCCTGGTCTTAATCCATTCGTCATGGCGCCAAATCAAAGCAACTTGTTGCAGTACGAGAACGAGGACGTCGAAAAGCTTTCCTTGTTTGAAAAGAAAGGTATGGGCAATTTACTTCTGTTGATGGTACTGAGTATTTGTTGGCAAGGCCTTGTGTAGGTCACTTCCTCGTTATTTCTGACGCCTCCTGTTCTCTTCGTGTTTTCAGGCTACCGCACGACACCGGTTTTATTCGTGAATGGTGAGCGTGTGTCGGAAGCAAAAGCGACACTGGCTCGACCGAATCAAACGCTATTGTCGTTCTTGCGAGATGTTTTGAGACTGACTGGATCCAAATTGGGTTGTGCCGAGGGAGGATGCGGAGCTTGTACCGTTATGCTTTCCAAAAAGAATGTGGATACTGGCAAGATAAAGTACGTTGTAGTGCAGGTGTTCGATGCTTGTGTCGCATCGTCGTGGCCTTGCCAATGAATAACTTGTATACTGACCCCAAAGGGTTGTTGTACTTGGACTCGTTCTCATATTGCGACAGACACTTTTCGGTCAATGCATGTCTCATGCCCGTGTTGGCTGCCGACGGGTGCCACGTGACAACTGTGGAGGGGATTGGAACCGTCAAAAACGACAATTTGCACCCCGTGCAGAATGCCATGGTTGATATGCACGGATCACAGTGTGGTTTCTGTACACCCGGAATAATTGTGTCGATCTATGCTCTCCTGGCCAACAATCCTACCACCGCATACCTCGAAGAACATTTGGATGGCAATTTATGTCGTTGTACCGGTACGTTGGAGGTCGGTCGGTTGGTTGGAGAATTATTATTTTTGCCATCGAACGGTATTGATACAAGTTCCTTACCTCTTTGCTACCGATCTTTACCAATAGGATACCGCCCAATTTGGGACGCGGCGCGTTCCTTGTGCGACGACGGCGAAGAACTTGTCAAAGGTCCTTGCGGAACAGCGTGCCGCGAATGCCCGGAACGCGAGGCTTGCGATCAAGACTGCAACGTCCAAGACAAGGCGACGTCCGCCGACAACATGTGCTGCTCATCGTCCAAGGATAAAATGAGTACTTACAAGGAGACTTTCCTAACAAACAAGGATTCTTGGAGAGCGCAACCGAATGTTATGTTTCCCAAGGTATTGATGGACACAGCCTCGGTCGAAAGTACCCTCTTAACGAAACCACTCATGATTGTGGACCGTTCTGAATATCACACTGGAGGCACCTGGTTTAAACCTACGACTTTTGCTGGACTTTTGGCACTTTTGCAGGAGTTTGGCGGTACTGGGACAGGAGCTTGCAAAATTGTGGTTGGAAATACGGAAGTCGGCATTGAAACAAGGTTCAAATACGCGGTCTACCCTCGCTTGATTAGCCCATCGGAGTCTATCAGGGAGTTGTTTGGCTTTGAAGTCTCCGGTGCTAATCTGATAATTGGCTCGTGCTGTCCCTTGAGCACGATTCAGCATCATTGCAATGCACTCGGCGAGCAAGATCTCCTCGTCCGCACCGTCATGCCCATACACGATATGCTTCGCTGGTTTGCTTCGACTCAGATTCGTAACGTGGCATGTTTGGGTGGAAATCTTGTGACAGCGAGTCCGATCTCGGACATGAATCCGATGTTGGCTAGCATGGGAGCCAAACTGGTCATTGCCTCTTTGGACGCAACGGACAAAACGACGATTTGCCGTCGTTATGTCGACGTGTCGGACTTTTTTGTCAAGTATCGTACGGTCGATCTCAAGCCCACGGAAATTTTGGAACGCATCGAAGTTCCTGTTCTTCGGAACCCGTTCGAATACCTCAAGCCTTTTAAGCAAGCCCGCCGTCGTGAGGACGATATAAGTATCGTGACTTCGGGCATGCGCCTAAAACTCACAGTTGTGGATCACGAATATATCATTGAAGAAGCATCTCTGGCTTTTGGAGGTATGGCTCCGACTACCGTTCTGGCGACCGAAACTGTCAAGATCTTGATTGGATCCGCATTTTGTGCTAAATCTTTCGAAAGCGCGACGGAAGCCCTCCTCCAGGAGTTGAGTTTACCCGAAGCCGTTCCAGGAGGTCAAGCAGCGTTCCGAATGACACTTGCTACATCGTTCTTGTACAAGTTCTTTCTCTCTGTTGTGGCTGATCTCAAGGCAGACATATCCGCTATACGAGCAAACCCATCGGCTTACCCCGGAATGGAAGTAGATCTTCCCGACCCTCCTTCAGTTGATACAATGGAAGAAAGCGGAACGGTGAACTTCTTGAGCGCAAAGAAACCGAATTATTCGGGAGTGCAAGTTTATCCCGCTGCTAAGGTGGCCAGCGGCCTAGAAGACAAGCTTTATCCTGCTGTTAAAAGCGCACGTGCAGCGGCAGAGACCACTGTTGTTGGAAAGGCTTCGGCCCACCAATCTGGTCCTTTGCACTGCACTGGAGAAGCAGCGTACTGCGACGACATCCCAATGCCTGCTGGAACGCTGCAGGCATGTTTGGTGTTGGCAAGGGAGTGTGGGGGAGTGTTTGAAGCCATGGATGTTGCAGAAGCTTTAGCTATTCCTGGAGTTATAGGTATTTACAACTACGATAGTCTCGTCGGGCTTGGTGGTAGCAATGAGCTAGGACCTATCATTCATGACGAGACGGTCTTTCTTCGTCCCGGTGACATTGTTCGAACGGTTGGGCAAGTGCTTGGAATCGCGGTGGCGGAGACTTTGGAAGCAGCCGAGTTCGCCGCGCGTACTGTACATGTGACTTGTAGTCAGCCGAAAGAAAAAGTTGTTGTTACGGTTGAAGATGCTATTGAAACCGGGAGTTTTTACGAATTTTCCCGTCATAGTATGGAACGCGGTGACATTGCAATAATCGACAGCCTTGCGACGATCGCCGACTCGACGGGCACACCTTCTTTAGGAGATGTTGTAAAGATTTCGGGAACATTCCGATCCGGAGCTCAAGAACACTTTTATCTCGAGACTAATGCGGCATTGGTAATTCCTTCCGAGTCGGATACAAACTTGACGATATACGCCTCAACGCAAGCGCCTACCGAAACGCAAGCTTATTGTGCCTCAGCGACGGGGACGCCAGCTTCGAAGGTTGTTGTCCGTATGAAACGAATGGGTGGGGGTTTCGGGGGGAAAGAAACTCGCAGCGTTTTTGCTGCTTGCGCGGCGGCTGTGGCTGCCAAATGCGCGAGCCGACCCATTCGCCTTACTTTATCGCGTGACGTCGATATGAAGATCACGGGTACACGCCATGTCTTTCTTTCCAAGTACCATGCTAGCGCCCAGATCACTGAAAACGGCGCTAAACTGGTAGCCTTTGACGTCAAATTGTTTGCGAATGGCGGTAGTAGCTTTGATTTGTCCGGTATGTCCCCTACCTACACACAAAATCCAAATTTCAAAATTGACGTTGTTGTGCTAATGTCGTTTGCCTCTTTTGTGGACGTAGGACCCGTGGTCGATAGAGCACTGTTTCATGTGGATGGTGTCTACATGTTTCCGAGCTTTCGTGCGGAAGGTGTGCCTTGCAAAACCGTGCAGGCCCCTCATACTGCGTTCCGTGGCTTTGGAGGTCCCCAAGGAATGGCTGTTGTTGAGCACGTAATGGACCACTTGGCACTCGCCACCAATGTTGATGCTGATAAGTTGCGTCGCATGAATATGTATAACGATGGTGAAGCCACCCCATTCGGTATGATTGTGGGTGGACATCATAGTGGGAACTGGAATGTTCCCGTCATGTGGGATCGTTTGGTACAAGAACTTGACGTTCCTCACCGTCGAGAGCGTATTGCCCAGTTCAACGCCAAACACAAATGGTTGAAGCGAGGCTTGTGTCTCATTCCGACCCGGTTTGGTATTGCGTTCACAACAAAGTTTATGAACCAAGGTGGTGCATTGGTACATTTGTATGTCGACGGAACGGTGCTAGTGACGCATGGAGGGACGGAGATGGGCCAAGGCCTTCACACGAAGGTTTGTCAGGTCGCCGCACAATCATTTGGTATTCCTCTGAACGACGTCTATGTAAATGATACGAGTACGGATAAAGTTGCCAACAGCCTACCGACTGCTGCGAGCATGTCTACGGACACGTACGGAATGGCTACGCTGGATGCTTGTCGTCAGATATTGAAACGGCTGGAGCCATTTCGAGAAAAACTTGGCGCCGATGCTCCGTTGAAAGATGTAGCCCATGCTGCGTTTTTTGCCCGCGTCGACTTGACCGCGCACGGTTTCTTTACCGTCGACGACAAGCGTTGTGGTTTCGACTGGAAGAAGGAGAGACCGGAGGGGTTTCCCGACGACAAGCCGGCCAACTCCTGGAGAGGGAATCCGTTCAACTATTTTACGCAAGGAGTTGTTTGTACGGAAGTGGAAATTGACGTGTTGAGTGGGAACCACCGCACTTTGCAATCCGATTTACTCGTTGATGTTGGTGCGAGTATCAATCCGGCAATTGACATTGGACAGATTGAGGGTGCATTTGTCCAGGGCATGGGTTGGAGTACAATCGAGGAAGTGACGTACGCTGACGACGATCATACCTGGATCCGTCCTCGTGGCTCATTGTTTACCTCTGGACCAGGCACGTACAAGATACCAGCGTTTAACGACGTTCCCGAGACTTTTAACGTGAGTTTGATGGACAATGTGGATAATCCGTTTGCGGTACACAGTAGCAAGGCCATTGGCGAGCCTCCTTTCTTTTTGGGAGCATCGGTAAGTATACACACGATATCTATGTTCTGGACGATAGCCAAGTGGTGGGTAGTGTATTTGGTTCCACTGGATGACAGAAAGTCTCACGATTCCACTTTTTATGTGGTAGGTATTTTACGCCATTAAGGATGCGGTGACGGCCGCCCGTAGCCAGAACTTGGGCCAAACGTCGTACTTTGAGATGCGAATGCCAGCGACTAGTGAACGTATCCGTATGTACTGTGCCGATCCACTGGCGAGTCAGGCAGTGTCGAGGATGCGTAGCCAAGAAAACTCCATTGAATCTTTCCAGCCGCAAGGGAGCTATTAATGCAATGGACACCGGGAAGTTTTGCGGAACGTTGTCGTATTTTTCTTTTGGAAAAGGCGTACAACCGTAGACTCTCGAACTTTACGTATGAACTACATGAATCTCTGAACGAATGGGACTATATATGTGTTTATATTCGCAGTCGTCCGAACGGTCTATGACTAGAGGGCCTACGGTAGAGAGTGGTGGACTAGGTGGATGCATTGGTACCGTTCCCGTAGCATGCATAACAGTTCCATCTGTGACAATTGTGCTCGGCTTGACGGCCAATTCAAAGGCATGCATTCATGTCGGTAGTTGTACAGCAACAATAATAATAACAACTGCTACGAATAGCATTTCCACTACTAGCACAACCAATAACAGTAAAACTCCTCAGTAGATACGAGAAACAGCCCATGATACGAACGTTGCTAGATTTTTCGCGAAAACCTTCCGACCCTAACGAACGTAACGGTAGAATGCCAGGTAGGCTAAATATTCAAGGAACGGTGCAAATTCGGACGTCGTAGGTACTTGGTATCATGGCGGTCCAAATAAATAGAAGGGGAGACCTGAACTGTAAGCGCGTAAAGGGTTGTCAGTGCGTTCCGACGCGCCAGCTCGCGGAGTACAAGTATATGGCAGGAATGGGGTATCGTTCGGGATTCCTTCGCCTTGTTCCCAGTCAGAGCAACGGCTCTATCCCTTGCGCGCGCCTCGCCAGTCACAGCACAGGCATACACACACACAAACACGAAGTCTCGACGGTACCGCGTAGTGGGATCCTTGCATTGACCACAATTACAGCACAGACACTGCACAACAGAGTACCCTACCGTCCGTCCAGACTGTATTCTTTGCATTGCCATCATGACGGAAGCCAAGGAAATGACGTGCGTCCTCATCTTTGGAGGAATCACGGGATGGATCGGACAAATGATGAATCAACTCTGCCAAGACAAGGGTGAGTTTGGTTGTGCACACCATTGCTTACTCCCCCCGCCTTAACTGGATCCTTTTTGTCCTTTGGGGTCACTCACGTACGAATTTGCTGATGCAATTACAGGAATTGCGGTGCACAACGCCGAATCCCGCATCGAGAACCGTGGAGACGTCGAGGCCGAGCTCGACCGTATCAAGCCTTCGCACGTCCTCATGTCCGCCGGTATTACGGGACGTCCCAACATTGACTGGTGTGAAGACCATAAACCGGAAACCATGCGTGTGAACGTCATTGGGACCTTGAACGTGGCCGATGTCTGCTACACCCGGGGCATTCACTGTACCGTATACGCGACGGGGTGTATTTTCAAGTACGACGACGCACACCCGCTGGGTTCCGGCATTGGCTTTACCGAAGAAGACGTACCCAATTTTGACGGGTCCTTTTACAGTAAGACCAAGGGATTCATGGAGGTACGTACGTACACGATGGCCAGTGTGTGAGCATTGACTAACAAAGGGGGAAGCCAACGACCGAGCTCTTGGTGTCGTGACGCACTCGATCCGTGTGTGGGCGTTGTCTCCAAAGGACTGACTCACCAATATATGCACACACACACATACACTCATTTTCTCTCTCTTACACACACATATTTTCTCAAAATATAGCCCATGCTCAAGGAGTACCCCAACTGTCTGATTCTCCGCGTACGCATGCCCGTCTCGGACGATCTCTTCCACCGTAACTTTGTCACCAAGATTGCCAAGTACGAAAAGGTTGTGGACGTTCCCAACTCCATGACTATTCTGCACGAAATGCTTCCGGCAAGTCTCGCCATGGCGCAAAAGGGTCTCACCGGGGTCTATAACTTTACCAATCCCGGTGTCATTTCACACAATCAGGTCCTGGACCTCTTCAAGAAGTACATCGACCCCAACTTTACCTACAGCAATTTTTCGGTGGAGGAGCAGGCCAAGATCCTCAAGGCTGCACGTTCCAACAACGAGCTTGACACCACCAAACTTATGCGTGATGTGCCCGAAGGTGTCGAAATTAACGACATTCTGACAGCCTTTGATAAATGTTTTCAGCGAATGAAGGTTAATTTGGAAGCCATGGGATGGTTGCCCGACAACCTCCCGGCCGAGTTTACTCACAAGGTCAATGGTGGAACCGGCAAACCGATTGAAAAGAAGGAGTAATACCTTACCCTAAAGGGAACCTCTTTCCAATTTATTATGCTTGTGTGCGCGTATTCGTATCACACTCTGGTAGGTTTTGTAGTTTACACTACTACCCCCTGACGAGAGCCGTATGAACTCTGGTCGTCGTCACTGTCGGGTATGTAGCTTACGGAACGCGCCGAGAACATCCAACCCAACCAATGCACACCGTTGTTGTTGTAATTCGTTTCGGGCGAGGCCACGTCGTATCCAAACAGTGCCACGAGTGGGAGAGTAGCTAGTAGCTGTCCACAAGCTGTGACAATGAACAACGGCAGTATCCCTCCCCAGCCAATCACCATGCCGCCCACAAAGGCCGATCCACTCCAACTGAACATGTTGACGGATTCCAGGGCACTCCACTTGCCGCGCTCGTGTGGGGGGACGTTGTCCATGAGCATACTGCGGGTCAAGGCACTGGTGGCGTTCATACAACTGGTTCGCAAAATATATAGAGTACAAACCAAAAAGGTCGGTAGATGCCAGTGGTACGAGGCAATCATGAGGAACATAAAGGCCACGCCTACGCATTTGAACGCGACGCTTACACGGCATCGCCCGAATTGGGTCGCCAGTGTTTGTGCCAGTCGCATCAGGTTGGCCTGTAGCAAAGGTGCCGTTATATAAAGCAATTGTACGTGGACGGGTCCGAGGCCGAGATTCTGGACGAAAAAGATGGGAAAGTATCGAATGGACATGCCCGATCCCAGACCGGAGAGAATGTCGGCCAGCGCTACCAGAATGGGAACAGCCCTGGTGGGTGGCAGAAAGCCGTAGACGTAAGGCACGGGAGTGTGCACGGTGTCTACGGCCAAAAGAGGCTGTGTGAGAGCCTGGTTCGTATCGACGGGATTGGCAGGAGTCCCGGCGGGGAGAAATGCGTCGCGAGCTGGCTCTGTTTCGTCGGGCGGATCCACCGCGTCGGATGCCGTCGGGATGTAGTCATCGCTAAGAAAGCAGAGCAAGACGATGGCGGGAAAGCATACAATTTGTCCAACGGCCATGACGGCAGCGCAGTCTTGGATGGTCCAGTGGTCTCCCAGTAGCTTAAACAGTACGAGTGCCACAATCGGACCAGTTGTATTCCCCAGGGTGATGAGTACGGAGCGCTGGGTAAAGTAGTAGGATCGTTCCCCGTCCCGAATCGAATCGGCAAAGAGTGCGCTGAGCGCGGTATTGGCGATTCCCCAGCAACATCCCCACACGGCCAGGGCTATGACAAGGCAGTGAAAGGTGCGCTGGTGACAGGCCAACAGAGTCGTTGCGATGGCGAGTAGGCCCACTGCCGAAGCGGTCCGCAGCAGAGTATCACGACGGTAGGTATCGGCCAAGAAACCGGCAGGTATCGAGACGACGAGTTGACTTATCCCCATAATGGCGGTAACGTAACCGACGTCTTGCAGTTTTCCCTGCAGCAAAAAGACCCAGGTTGCCAGAACGCTTTGTTGCCAGATGGAACGCCCCGCAAAGGCCCAGGCCGTATAAGCTAGCGTCAACGTGACGTTACGCGAAGGCGGTTCCCGTGTGATACTATTTACAGTGGCGTTGCCGATATCGTCAAGATCGGTTACAGGATCATCGTCGTCAAGACAGTCGTCGCTGGTGTCGTGAGGCTGGCAAGGAACGGGAGGAGAAAGCGGGCAAGGTGGGGTCTCGGGTGCTTCAGTGGTTTCTTGGGGCGGCATGTTCGCTATTCCTTGTAGCCATCCACTGGGGTGTGCTGGAGTGGTTCGGTAAAGTGGCAAACTACCGCTGGCAGTGTTCTATTCTAGCAAAGTAAATGCTTTGCTCCTTTCTGGAATAATAGTTTGAATCTATCGTGTACGTTTTGGTTTATTTTCCGTGGGACTTTCTCACTCTCCATGAGTACCGAGCGTTTAGGCTGGTCCTCTCCGCTCACCTGTCTGTGTGCGGTGTGCGTTGCGCGTGTAGATATGTATTGGCGTTTTTTGGTACGGAAAAGTTTGTTGACCAGTCAGTCGTTCGGTCAGTCAGTATGACCAATGAGCCAATCAGCAGTCGTTAAAACGTATGTACCCGGAATCGTCCGTTCCGTCAGGGGCCATTCCCCGCACTGTCGTCATGAGAGCGTGGACCCAATTTTTGACTGTGAGGAAAAAGGTCACGTTCGAATAAGTTAGGTTAGGTTTGGCTGGCTCAACCATAACTCCCCCTATTTGTCTCATGAATAGTAAGAACGCAACAACATGGGGTCAAATGTCGGAACGAATCCGAGATGGACGGATCGAGAGGAATGGATAGATAGATAGACAGATCCGCACTTTCCCATTACGAAGCTCTTCGAAACAAATGCAAGTACAATCAGTATCTAACAGTAAATCATTGCAAGCCGAGACAATTAAGTTCATGCATTCCCGTACAACCCCACAAAAACGACCGAGATCGTCGTGGGGAATTTCCAGCACCCGCACGATGAGGCTCGTCGTCGTCGTCTTCATCGCTACCACCAACGGGTTGCGTGTTTCCGCATTCGCCCCCGTCGGGACGATGGGGAGTGTCTCCGTGTACCGGATTTCGCGTAGAAACCCAAGACGCGCTCGGCGAGCACCAGCAGTCGGATCCATCGATGTACTGTTCGCTGCTTACGATGCGGAATGGCAAGTCGGTGACGTGTATCGCGATTTGGAACTCCTCGAACAAGCCATCAACATCTCCAACGCCGACGTTAATCTACAGTACGCGCAACGAATCGAGACTCTCGATTACTTTGCAGCACAGCGACGTCCATTGGCTGCCGATCTGGCGCACTCCATTGGACCATCGCTCGGATTTTCCGTCACCCTCTGGCTTTGGTTCTACTGGTCCCCCTTTCCAAGGACCTGCCGCCGTTTCGTTCGAACTCTGAACCATGCTTTGGCCGCACACTTTATGTGCGCAGCCGTTCTGGCACCGATACTGGCACTCCTCGTTCAACAATGGCGGCGCCATCCAGAACCCTTGCCAACAGAATTGCAAGGGATCGACCCCGAATATTACCGGTTTACCACCACGACGTGGGAAGATCCCAAAACGTCCTGTCGTAATTTCATTTTGTGTTTGCTGGAGCAGTGGACATCGGTAGTGCTGGGTTTTGCACTTTGCGGACCTTTCCTCACGTCGACTACCGCACTTCCGGTTCGCATGATCACGCGGACGGCGATCGTGGCGTCTCTCCGTCAGTACCCGCAGCTATGGTTCGAATTTTCACGATCGCAACAACCACTTCCCCTTTCCGGATCGGTGTGGTTGCTACGGACATTATTGGCTGCCGCCGCTGTCGTGTACACCCCTTGGTTCCTCGCTGCAGAAGCGGCCTTGTGGATGCATGCGGTGCACCTCCCACTGGCTCGTGTGGCCCTCGTATACGGAACCATGGCCATCTTGGCCTACGCTACGCGGTACCTTCCTCCGTCGGTCAAGATTCGAGACGTATCCACTTGGAACAAAGTTGTGTCCCTTCGGAAATACGTGCTCTTCGCCGGAGTTGTCGCCGTGTTCCTCCCAAAGGTCCTGCCAACATTGCAACGAGCCCGTTCGGCGGCCCAATGGATTGGTTTGCCGAACGTGCTGCGATACCAAGTACGTCAGATCTCGCGCACGTCCGTATTGGCAGTGGCTGGGATGGGACTCGTCTTGGCGGCTCCGTGTGTGCATCTCGCGGCGGTATGCCGATTGGTGTGGATCGGGTATACGCACGACTTTTCGCTCGCCACCGACGCCGATCAACTCCAAGCGCTACTCCGCGACGAATCCGACGCCACTCAATCCCGTTACCAATGGCGCTACCGGCTCCGGTGGCGTCCACCGGAAAGAATCGCAGCTACCCTGAACCAATGGCGCAAACGCTTCTGGTACTGGTTTTTCTTTGCTGGAAGCGTCCCCGACAAACTACGTCGCGAATATGGTGGCAAACGCCAGAGCGAAGCACACCGGCAAGGTCTAACCGTACTCCAACGAGTACAGGAAGAACAACGCAAGGATCCGTACGCTCCAAAACCCGACAGCACGCGGTGGAAAAGTCGGGCCATGGAACGTTTGGCGGAGAAACACCAGAGAGATTACGATTCGGGATCGTTCGAGGTACGTTTCCGGCTGACTTCGTTCTGCCGTTTGTGTTGCAACACCCAACCTTGCATTCGACGACCACCATGGCCAACATGTTGCATGCTCTTGCTTTACGTACCCACAGGATCCGCTTGGCGTGGCGGTGCACCAGACTCTAGGAATTGGTCTGGGTTTTAATTTTGACCACATGGGCAAACCGAACGCAGCCGACGTTCTTTCAACCCGACGGCTACAAGCCCGCGCCGCCAAGAGTGCCATTCGACGTGCCCAAGAATTATATAACGCCGAGACTGCCCGAGAAATTTTGGACCAAATTCCGGATCCTGTAGAACGCGATCGTAAGGCCGCCCAGCTCCGTCAGGATGCGGACGCCGAGATCCAATATCTGGCTCAGCGACTATCCGACCTGATACCGACGGATAAGTCCCTGGAAGATCGCGAAAAGACAACCATGGAACAATACAGAGCCACCAATAAATTCAAACGAACATCCGAGAACGAGTACTTGGTAGATTCACCAACGCTGGGCGAACCGAGCGTTGTGATTGACCAGCTTTTGCGAAGCCAGCAGAAGAGTCTACCGAGATTGGTCTCGATCCATCTGGGCGTCGGAGTGACGGTGACTTTCTCGAAGTGTACTTGAAGCAATCGCGAAACCAGACCGACGCGGACAATGACAGTGACGCCAAAGATGGTTTCCCAACGATTCTAGCCTAGCTTACCGATAATCGACGACCACTTTATTAGTGAATTCTCTAGAGGGGCAAAAGTGCGGCGACCCGTTACGACGAATATTTCCTGTGTGCTCTATACTTTGGCTTTACCGGTGTCTTGACGTTCGGCAACCCGCAAGGTGGCACTCCGTGCACGAGGATTACCGGCAATTTCTTCTTCCGTTGCCTTTTGTCGTTTCCCTAATGCCAGAAACGGCCTCGGAGCACCGCAATAGTTCCCGTACATGTCCTTTTCATCGCTATGGGTTTTCTTACGCGTCATCCCATCCCGCATTACCCGCTTGGTCGATCGATCCTCCATGCTTTGGTAACTCAAGACCACCAGTCGTCCTCCTGGTCGCAGCAGAGTTGGTGCCATGTCGACCAAGGCTTGTTCCAGCACCTTGTCTTCTTGATTGACAACAATGCGGAGACTCTGAAAGACCCGAGCTAGCGTGGACATGCGTCCGAGTCGTTTGCCTTTGCGGGCAAATTGCGGGACAACGGCCGACACTGCCTCTACTAAATCGTTGGTGGTTTGCAGTGGCCGGGACTGCACAATCGAGTGGGCGATTGACTTGGCCCGAGGCTCGTCGCCGTACGTTTTCAGAATGCGTCTTAATTCGACTTCGTCAAATTCGTTGCAAATATCGGCTGCGGTCAAGCCAGTGTGCAGATTTTGTTGTCCCATGCGCATATCCAGGGGTCCGTCCTTCATAAAAGCAAAGCCGCGCTCGGCAGTGTCAATCTGGTGTGAACTGACGCCGAGGTCGAGTAGAATACCGTCGACACCGGGACACGTGGGTGGAAGCACGAGATTCGTGGTCGCATCGTTACCGGTGCTGTTGTTAGTTGTACTGGGTGGGGCCGTGTGAGGATAACAAATGGTGGGTAGCTTGGCCGCTAGGGATGCAAAATTGGCTTGGACGGGAATAAATAGGGGTTTGGTGTCGGACACTTGCAAGTATTCCTGCAACCGCTCGGATGCCGTTGCGAGTGCGGCGGGATCGACGTCACACCCAAAGACCACATCACCCGGTTGCAAGCGTTGGAGCAAGGCAGCGGAGTGTCCACCTCCTCCCAGGGTACCATCAATGAACAGAAGGGGCGTTCGATCATCCGTAGTGGTAATGGTGCTGGTACCGCGATTTTTCGATCGTGGACTAGATAAGAGGGCTTCGACACATTCGTTCCACATGACGGGAGCGTGATAGGACGTGGCGAATTCCGTGGTGACGGTTGCGGTAGCCATAGCAAAGTCAGCGTCATCGGTATCATCTTCGTGACGTTTGTGGGAACCCTGAAGGGAGACTGTCGCAACGAAGCGACGTGCCGACGTATCCCCCAAATAGCGTTCGGCAGTCCGACGAGTGAGAATCCATGCACTGGACGAGGTCACCAAAGCCGACATACAAAAGGCTTTACGAACTACTCTCATGTTTTGCTCTCTGTGTGATCCTGCTGCTGTCGTCGATACTGATACGGAGTGTGCGTTGCGAATGATGCAACGGGCGTTGGTTCGAATGCTGTAGCAAGAGGAAACGAGAGATCGGGGCGTATTCCAACAATGTTGCAGTGTGTAACGTGGAATCATGCAACGAGTGAAAAATAGCAACAGAAAAGGAAAGAAAGGGTGTTGCTATGTAGAGTAAACTAGTCTCATGGATGCTTGGGTCAGAGGGTCGCTCTCAAAGTGTCTGCAGACTCCAATGTTCCATGGTGCCTTTGAGTTGGTTCGTTGTCACGGAATTGGATTTACAGTTACTTTATCGTTTGACGGTGAATGGTTTGGGGAGGGACTAATTGTAGCTGTAACTGCATATGTCCTCGTGTATACGTCGAACACGTGACTCCGAAAGATCCGACTCACTGTCACTAGCCGTTTTGATGGACAGTGCCAAAAAGTGCCCTTTCCATGGATCAAACAAGTCTTCTGTGAAACACTCCACTTGTCAACAGCGCCTGTTGAACCTGATGGTGCTGTAACACAACTTTGGGTTGCTCATTGTACAGCTCTGGAGCTAGAAATGATGTAAGAGTGTCCAGCAACAGTTCTTGTGTTATCTTGGTGGGGACGTTTTTAGAGCACAATTTCTACCGCACCTATGGTATGTAAATTGGATAACATGAAAGATCTATCGGTAGGAATAGATTGTCAAAGTGTTTTAGTGTCTCAACCTTGATCAGAAGAGGCAGCACTTCTGCCTTGTCTTGCCTTTCTTTTTTTTCTTGTTGGAATGCAATGGAATTTGATTGGTTGGCCACTCCTAATTTGTTCTTCTTTTGGTAACAAATTTTGGCATTTTTGCAGCAGCTTTGGTAAGGCCCTCTCACTCTCATAGTGTATTCCGAAAGGTGTTTGATGAGGAGGTCAAAACTTTTATTGTAAATAGAAGCAAGCACTCTTGTTTTTTTGGTTGTTTCCATTCTATCCTTGCTATTTCCAATTTAGCTTGGAATGATCCATCTTGGAATTGCCATGCATAACTGTAGCAAAAAGCATCATTTTCACACTCATTCTGGATACAAGATGTAGTTTGGAGTCAGGTGTTCTATGTTTTGTGAAGCAGATTATGATACATGTGCTGCTAAGGGACCAGACCCTCCAAGGGTAGGTCTCATTCACAGCCAACGGTGCCTTTCTCTTTCCCCTATGCTCGACTGGTTCCCGTGCTCCGTGAATCAAGATTTCGGACGAGCTTTGGCCTCTCGCAGAGCCACACAAAAGAACATACCGCTTTTCGGTTTGGTTCGTTCACAGTGTGAATAACCACAATATTGACAACTACTGTAACAGTGCCTGCCTGTTTGGAAAGATTACCTTGAACCTTGTTGCCAGTGAGAGTTTTGGTACCACAAACCGTCCATGATAGAGATATGTACGTAAGGTGGGACTCTCACTGCTAGTACGCAGACCCAGAAGGTAGGAGGAAGTCGCGCAGTCTTGGTATTCCATGAGTTCCTCCATTCGCCGGACAGACTTGCTCGCATTGTCGAATCTTCGTAATGATGGTCGTAAACCACACGAAATTCGTCGTATGCGGGTTCAAATGAGTCCATTGAGTGTCTCGACGATTAGCGGTAGTGCCTTGGTCGAAATGGGCCTGACGGTGGTCCTCGCGACGGTCCGGGGCCCCGTGGATTGCTTGCGCCGAGCGGACGAGAATCCTGATCAGGCGGTATTGGACGTTACGGTGCAGTCGGCGCCCTTTAGTTCTTCCGCCGATCGACGCGTTGCTAATCCAAAAACTGATCGTCGTCTCATTGAAGCATCCCACATGCTCAAACGCGCGATGGAAGCCGCTATTCTGCTCCATCTTTACCCTAAATCCCGCATTGAACTCGTCGTCTCGGTGCTCGCTGACGACGGGGGACGACTCTGTGCAGCTATCAACGCCGCCACTTTGGCTCTCATGGATGCAGGCATTCCGATGAAAGATTTTGTGTGCGCATGTTCTGCCGGATTGCCCGGAACCTCGGCCACACCGGATAGTCACGCGCTGACGCTAGTCGATTTGAACCGACAGGAAGAATCTTCTACTGGTGGACAGGCTGCCACTCACATGCCCGTCGCGCTCTTGCCGCAGCGAAATACGCTCGTCTTGGCGCAGTGCGAAGCGCGTTTACCCAATCTGGATACACTGGAACGAGTACTCGACGCCGCCACGGAAGGATGTCGCGCCGTCTTTGACATACTGCAAGCCGCTGTCCGGGAGCACGCTGCGACCGTATTGGCGGCACGGAGTGGGACCACCCGCATTGTCAGCGCTTTTGATTGAGGATGGATGTGTTGAAAAGGTACACACCCGCACAAATGTACTGGAGCGCAAAGGGTACGTGGTTTTGGAGTTGGTTGGACGACTGTGTTTCTATATTTGTTGGTGGGTGCGAGTGCAGTCTAGGCATGTTCGATTAGGGGTATGCGGCTGCTTGCTGCAATGTTGTCGTGTCAACGCGTGAGGAAAATACATACTTTTACTTTTCAATATCCACTGAATTCAAAATATGTAGACACCTTTCCTGTGGTTCTGATGTTGGCACTCACGACGCAAACACCGGCTGACTGGTCCCGTTCGACCCACACCGACCAATACCTAACTGCACCGGGCCAAGACAATATGAGCGAGGCAATGACGACAAACTTAGCGTATATCTTGATTCTTTGCGTGGCATTCACGCAAAATGAAAGTTTTATCTTTGAGATCGGCAGCCAAGCGATTTTGTTTTCCTTTCGTTTGTTCGGTCCACTCTATGCCACTCGTCTCGCTCACCGCTCTGCTTTCTGTTCGGTTACAGAGACTGCCCGAACTGCTATGACTCAGACGCCAGTAATAGCTATGTGCCTTCCTGCATCTGTCCTTTCGCCAACTTCATGAGACGACGGTAACTTAAAATAGCTTGCTCCCATTGAAAAAAGAATCAGTTGGAGTTGAGCTATCATCTCTACATGCAAGATTGGATATGCCATATTTGCCAAATTGAGCAAGTTCCCATAAAATATGCAGAAAGTCGCAATATCGACATCACAACGCGTTTGCGATGATAAAGTGTGTATCAGCAACATCTAGACACGTCGCTAAATTTGACCAACCGCAAAGAAAGTGGGGCTGCCTTGCCCATTTCACGAGTATCGGATGCATAGTATTTGATGATGTTAACAGTACCATACCGTTTAGTGATTTTTCTTACGATGCGACATACAAAATTGCGTGTAGGATACCTCGATGCTTTTATTTGAAGGTTCGTCTCGGAAAGCCTCTCACGGTTTATGAAAAACCGGAAATTTTTTTTTGCCAACCTCTTCTCTTTGCAAATACTTAAACTATTTAATTTAGAGCGGTCAAAACAGGATGAGGTCATCCGTTCGAGGAAGAGCCATGATGAGTGGATTCATGGGTGCTACAGCCTCCTGTTTTGCGAAGTTGGCTTTTGAAGCGAACAACGCGGATTCGCCCGCGGGACGGAAGTGGATGCCGAACGTGTGTGCCGTTCAAGCCTCATCCGATACAACAGCAGCTGCCACAATATTGTGCTCGATCCTCCGCTTGATACCTCGAGGAATATGCTTGATTCTAATGATCGTCTGCAACGCTATCATGCTGGGGAGCTTTTTGGAAGGCATGGAAGAGTCGGGTAGTGTCGCCGGCACAGCGCTAGCGACGGCGTCGAATTTCGCAACTTCGGCTGCTTACGGCTTTTTTCTATGGGAAGAAGATTTGTCCATGGAATGGATGGTTGGCTTTGGTATGGTGGTGGTCGGTGTTCTAATTCTGTCAACAGCGACGGCTTCCAAACCGACACAAGCAGATGCCTCGAAAATGGAATGAGAGTATATGTTTTCAATGTAAGCAGTTTGCACGGCTCCAATGGGTACCTTCATTACTTTGGCAAAAGGAGACACGGAATTAGAAAACCCCTACGTCAAGCGCTTGTTACCACCCCTCCATGAAAATTGTATTGGTGTGCTTGTGAAGGTATAATTCGTACTTGTAACTGCTCTACGAGTGTCATACATTGTGCTATTCTTGTGCGTTTCTAGTCGGTTGTCAACGTGGTTTACTAGTATACCAGACCCGAACACAAAAGGCAGCAACGGAAGCTTTGGTTGCGTGTGCCAAATTCGCACGAAAACGGTTTTACGGAGAGTAGATACCCTAGCTACACGTTCGGGACAAGAAGCCTTGCGAATACTATTGGCGCAGAGTAATAGTGTTGCTTTGGTCTAGCTTTGATTTGTTTCACCATTACGGAAGAATGTCGCCATTTTTATTGGCACACCACGTACGCAGTTGAGCATAAACGAGCTCAAGGTCAACCATGCCTCCACTGCAGTCGAGTACAATGACGCCTTCCTTTGCCAGATCGGCTGCAAGACGGTCACCGCAACCGTACATGAAAAGCAGAGCGCCTGGTCCGTAAGCGGTGTTGTATTTCTTGGCGGTTTTCAGGAGTTTCCCTACGGCACTGCGATTGTCGTTTGGAATTGTGGAAGCTCCGTAGAACATTTTGACCTCTATCCAATGAATGACTAGCTCATCCACAATATGTCGGTTCGCACCCGAACCACTCGATTTCCGTAGAATCACTTTGTTTCGAAAAATGAAGTCTGGAGTTGGTGGGGATGGACCTCTTATATTGAGATTTTTGAAGTGAAGCCTCTGCTCCTTTTCCGTCCATATCGGAATGTTCAATTTCCGCAAAGTCGATTCAACAGCTTCTTCAAAGCAATCAGCTGCAGCTTTTACGTCATTTTCTGTACCCAAACCTAATTTTTCAATATTTAAGTAATGCATCTTTTGCATGTGTTGTCGGCGCAATGAGAGCGCTTGTGAGAGCTGCATTCCATTTCGTCGGCACATCCGCGTGACCTGCTGCAAACGAAAGCTCGGCTGATCTTTCATCATTCCTCGTTCGCTTTTCCCCCAATGTATTAGTATCTTGACTGCATCTTCTTCAGCCTGAAGTGGGACTGGTGTCAAAGCACACCAATGTAAAATTTGTTGCGGAGGTGCGACTGAAGTCCGTAGCCCTAAGTTCATGACCTGGTCTAGCGACAAAAACACCTGATCAGATCCTGGGTTTGGAGCCTTTGGGGATTCCAAATTTTTGGATTCTTTGTCTCGCTGTAATTCCTTGAATGCATCCTTTCTAGCGCGTCTCTCTTTCCTTGCATCACCACTTGCTCGCGTCGCGACCAAGTCTCGAGATGGCTGTTGATGTACGCCATCGCTGGAAAGAAGCTGCTGACTAGTACCACCGTGGGTCTTGCCCCGTTTACGTTTCGGCAATTTCGGTCGACGTTTTGGGGCAGATGAATGCTGACTGTCTCGGAAAGAAGAAGAATTATTTCCCTTTGCCGCTGTGTGGCCAATAGACATGGTCTGTATTGGTGCCCTACTTGGCTGAGACGAACCATCAGCTTCCATGTTTTGTCACTTGCGTGCAAGGTTTCCGTTAGATTGCGAGAAGAGGCGTGGTCGGGAACGTGGCTTCGGAGAAATTGAGGGATCTTGTGAAAGAGAACTTCATTTTGCTGAACGTGAAAATCAAGTTTTTGTACAATTTCTCTTTTGACGTCGTGCCCATTGCTTCTTCTTTCACGCTTGCGCTATTTATTTTAGCTGAGTGTACTTTTGAAAAGAGTAGGCGCCATTCCTTCGACCGTCAGTTAGGTTGGGCTTCATTACATTGACAGTACATGTCGCCAACGGTTACCAACACCTGTGGCTTTGACAACCTCCATCCATATTGTATAGGCAACATACCTTCGGTGTGTCGTGGCAGTAAAACGTGTCTTGAAAAGGCCGAAGAAATCCTCCAAAGCGGCGTATGAAGAATGGATATGACATGGACTTTGACATCGAGTGCTAGCGTTGCATTGTGGACAGCAACTTTGTACGAACTCCATTTGGTCTCGCCAAGACTCTTTTGCCATATTTTTGACTGCTTTAGTCGTATCTAGATTTCCAGTAAGACCTCGATACAAAACCTAGAAAAGTGGCGACGAAGCAGTGTTTGTAGCACCACTACGTCTCTGGTAAACTACAGCTATTGAATGGGGACTACCAAGGGTGCTGAACAGGTGTGCGGATGCTAAAACTTTCCACGCCTTCGCCGCGCCGTGTACTTCGTGTCGGGGCGAACGTCTTTGCCCTTTGTACGTTGGGCATCCTTTTTGTGTAAAATCCATTCCTTTGTTTTGATGCCCTTCTTTTTTCGTGGGGGCTGTTTTTTACCCTTGTTCGATCCCAGAGCTTCACCCACCGTCACGTGTTGCTGCTTTTGGTCCTGTTCGGCTGTTCCGAGGGCACCCCGACGTGGAGCTAAACTACGGTCGAAGCTGAGCACAAGATAGTGCTTTTTAGCCTTGGCGGAGTTCGGATAATCGACAACGACTCCTCCCGCAAAACCAACCTTGGTGGCCGTCTCGGAAATTAAAACTGCTTGCTCGGCGGTTTCGGGGTAAAATTGCAGGACAGCGCGGCCTCCGCGCTTCAAGACCGTATACAGAGACGAGAAGAAGCGAGTCAGACGCTTACGCGGATTCTGCGCGGCAGAATTCGAATAACAAAGCCACTGTAATGCCGAAATGGAAATGCAGGCGTCAAAGGTTGCTGGTCGAAACGGAAGGCCACTGCCCATATCGTGGTGCATCAAATCGCCCGTCGATTGCAGGACTTTAGTGTCTTCTTCATCTGAACTTCCGTCGATGTTTTTTTCGTCCCCATCAGTCATAGCATTGAGCTGCTCTCGAGCGTCACGGGCTTGCCGGTCCATACGTTCCTTGGCAACAGTCAACATATCCCTCGAAACATCGCAACCTAGCCATACGTGTCCCCTTTCTTCCAACACTTGTCCCGATAAACCGGAACCACAACCAATGTCGAGAACAAGCGATGGCTTGCTGTCGTCCAAACGCAAGAGTTCAACCGCTCGTTCCGTAATCTCGCGTTGCACGCCGATCATACGCGACGATGAATCATACTTGCGGGCCTCTTTTTCGTTGTAAAAAAGCGACGCGTGTCCCGTTAATTCGGGGCGAGACATTTCAATGAAACCGACAGAGGAATGTAAACTTAGTGCGGTCCTTGCACAGCGATTGTCAGCATTCACAGTCAAACAGATGAACGATGCGTCGACGAGAGAGTTTTTCTCTTTCAAGGAGAAAAAGGAAACGAACGAGTGGTGGCAGTCTCGGTGTGCGTACAGACATATCATTTACAGTTAGCACAAGTACCAACCTATTTATTTCTGGATGTTTGTTCACAATAATTGATTGGTCAGTACTTGTCACAGATTCGTTGCACCACGTCGACAAGCACACGCTTCCTGTTAGGACAGCCGCACGACACATCACACAAACGGAACGAATCAATTCGAAACTACCTCTACTATCTCTCGAGCTATCTTCTAGAAAATCGCCAAGTAGATTTTCCCATCGATTGCGAATGCATACAAAGTATAACTTCTGCCCTATAATCCTGTTACAAGTGTATCTACTACGTCCCGGGATTGATCAACCAATTGTAAAAGCACTTCATTTCAACCCGCCCATTGACTCAACCAAAACGACCAACGAATTGCGTAAATCGTCAATCAAGTCTCGGCAACTTTCAACACCAATGGACAGTCGAATGAGGGAATCGTCAATACCTAGCTTGGCGCGTTGTTCATCAGGTACCGAGGCGTGCGTCATGAGCGACGGACTTTCTGCCAAGGATTCGACAGCTCCCAGAGATTCCGCCAAAGCAAAGACACGCAGCTATCGATTAAAAAAATACATCTCTTATGTTAGCCACACCTTCCCTATACCACAAGTATTCTTTTCAATCGACTTACGTGTTTCAAAAATACGGCCGCCTCTTTTCGTCCACCTTTGCAATAGAACGTAATCATGGCACCAAAGCCGTGCTGCTGGCGTTTCGCCAGCTCATGTTGAGGATGGGATGACAGGCCAGGATACACTACTTTCTGTACACCCTCGTGAGACTGTAGAAAGAGTGCAATAGCGTGGGCGTTCCTGTTGGCAAAACAACAAAAAGCAACCGTATGGTGTAAGGCAAATCGACTGGGCGCTCACAAGGGAATCTACGGGGCTGCTGTCATCCTTACCGAGCTGCCGCTTCCATTCGCAGATGCAACGTTTTCAAACCTCGATGGGCCAAGAAACAATCAAAAGGCGACGGGACGGCACCCACACCGTTTTGTGTAAAGCGTAGCTTTTGGTACAAATCCTCCCGATTGGTACAGACGACTCCCATAACAACATCGGAGTGTCCACCAATGTACTTCGTTACGGAGTGTACGACTAAATCGGCTCCGAGGCTCAAAGGATTCTGAAAGTATGGGGAGCAGAAGGTATTGTCGACCGCCAAGAGACAGTTTTGTTTTTTGGTGACGGCCGCAACCTTGGAAATATCCGTAATCTTCAGTGTCGGGTTGGTGGGTGTCTCAAGCCAGACCAGTTTTGTTTGGGGAGCGAACTCGAGTGACAAAGGCGAGTCGGAGTTTTCGGACGATGATGTGGACATGTCGACGAACTCAATCGTCATGCCCATGGTAGGTGTCACAATGCGACGAAAATACCGCTGAGTCCCTCCGTAAACGTCGTCTACACAAACGATGTGACTACCGTGCTCTAGGCAGTGTACGACGGCGGAAGTGGCGGCACTACCGGACGAATAGGCTACGGAATACCTGGCGTGCTCGGCGGCTGCAATGGCCCGTTCCAAGGCGCCGCGTGTTGGATTTCCGGTGCGCGAATACTCGTATCCCAAGCCAAAGCTGTTGGGGTCTTCGGGAGCGGTGGCTTGACCCGGATGAGCTTGTTGAAAGGTGGTGGCTAAACTAATCGGTGGTACAACTGCACCCGTTGGATTCTCCATGAGTGTCCGTGAGTGCTGGTCTGGGTCCGACGATGTCGCCAGAGTACCATCCATGTGTAAATAGGTAGTACCCTGTCCACGATAAGGGTCTAGCGCGAGAGAAAGAAAAAAGGGTCCAATCGGTAAGGCACGTTCGGTTCCCGGTCACAGCGTTGCGCGACGACTTTTGTTTCTAAGGACAACGTCGCGACGACGGTCCTCCCATCATTCCCATCAACGCTCTCAATCACTTACCCGCCGCCTCGATCGCATCAGTCAACGTCGTATCGTCAGCGTGTTGCTTCGACATTGCAATTGTAGACGTGATGAAAAACAAAATATAAAAGAATCGCGTTGGAACAATTGATCAAGGAATCGCAACTGTCAATCCCAATCAGTCATCGATCGCTTCCGAAACGTATACGGCATGGAACGAACGGCCATGGTTCGGATGATCCTTCGACGATTGAGGATACCATATTACGGACTGTAAACTCGCATTTCGATTTTCAAAAATGGAAATTGTATTACAGTTAGGCCGTTGTTATTGTACTAGTAGTGTAACTGTAAGTTCCAATGTAAGCATTCACGAGTTCACGGGACCTACTCGAGAACCATTCGTCGTTTTCCTCGAGACGGACAGAAACCACGGAATGAGGATGCCAAAAGCTCGGCCAGTCACACGCAACTTTGGTACATTAATTTCGTTACAGGCAATATTGTCTCTCTCTACTTTACAGTGAACGACGTTAGTTGCGACCGGTCGGTGGCGCTAATGAAAGGAAAGAAGCGATCTCGCCAATCGGCCAGTAACACGGTTGTTTGGTCGGGAGCCGATCACGCGGACCGCCAAGACAAGAAAATGTCGAAACTGCAAAAGCACGCGTCCGGAGAGTCGAAACGGGAGCATCGACGTGCCGTCTTGACGCACGAAACTGCGGAAAAACGCGACCACACCAAGCTACGCTTGCATCTTATCAAAACACAGCGCGAACTCGCTAAACTCAAAGCTCGACTCGAATCGTGGGACCCGCACGAAGAAAAAGAACGCCGACGAATAGAACGGGCAGCCGCAGAACTAAACGTGGAGCAAGACAACGATCCTCCCAAAAAGAAAGGTCGCAAAGGACCCGAAGCTTGGACGTTACGGGGTGCTGCACGATCGGCTTGGGAAGTTTACGACTTTGATACCCGCTACAAGGATCCGCATCTGGAAGCACACGCCCAGGCGAAGGAAAGAGCCCAGCGGTCACAGAATATTTTGGCACTGTGCAAGGGAACTTTTGCACAAGACGCTCCACCCGAAGGTCGTGACTATCTGAGCCTGCTCATGCAACTCGGACATTTGAGTCAAGAGGCCAAACAGTTCAAAGCTGCACGTGCCGCATGGTTGGAATGTATGGATCTGGAAGGCAACAAGCCGATTACTACGGCACGCGAAAGCCTTATGCGAATGTATCTCGACCTGAAGCGAGATGAGGCCGCATTGCGATTAGGGGACCGCCTGGTGGATGACACATCCGTCTGGGTACGATACTCAACGGCACTACTGGCGGTGAAAACAAAATCAGCTGACAAGATGGAAACGCATTTGGTGGCCGCCATCAAGTCTAATATTTTCTGCGCATACTATCTCGCATTTTACGATACGTTTCGTACTGTTTTCGAATACACCGAAGACTTTCAAGACGCAGAAGATGAACCGCAAAGCTCGTTGGAAGAAGCCATTGAGTACTGTACGAGCAATCAAACGGATTCTTGGATTGATAGCCAAGCAAACGTATCGTTGCGAAATCTTCTTCTGGCCGCCTCGAAAGGTCAACACCCGGCTCTCTTACCGTCTGATCTGCATTGGAGTGCACGGCTAGACAAAATTGAAGAGGTGTTTGAAGCGAGGCGGCAGCATGCGTACGAGGACGGCCAAGATGCCGAGCCTTCCCAGGGGCCAGAGAAGACCATTGATGACGCTCAAGAAAGCGACGAAGAGGACGCCGACACTCCCATTGACCTGGGAATGTTCATTGGCATGTTTAGGACTGCAATGGAAATGGTGGAGGAGTCTGATATGGTATGATTGACATACGGTACCAGCAAAAGAATTTGGACAATTGCACGAATTTTGAAACACGTAAATACAATCGTACTCTATGTTATTGACAAGTGTGATGAGTTTTACTTGGTTCCTGGTTTGCCCACAACCAGATTGAGTAGATCGTTTCCCAGAATATTCTTGGGATCATAAATATCTCGAGCTTCGTTGAAGAGCCTCAACGGAAACCGTGTCTGCAAGAATAACTGTGTATCGACGAGCTGCCACATCGATTTCGGACGCTCTAGCTTGGCCCAGTGACTAGTGGCACTCACAGCTTGCCCCACATTTCTCATCAAATTGCAGTACCTACCGGTAAAGAGTTCCGAAATGTCCCTGCGTTGACCTTCATCTTCGGACGGAAGGTAGTTGATGATACCTACCCAACTATGCAAGCCATCTTTGGGTCCGTACGCAGGTGACATGAGAGACGAGGACGACGCACTCCAGCGCTGTTCGATAGGAGAGTGAGCGGGGATTTCCTCACGTTCGATTCCAGCCAACAACTCTGTCATAAAGTCCATATCATTGCCACTGCTCTTTTCCTGAGTCCCCGTTGGAAAGCAGACTTCCCATACCCATTGCTGTAAAGAAAGTAGCAAGGCTTCGGTGAGTACGTGCCAATGTGACAGGAATGTCAAACAAGCATCTCGAGGTGGAAACATACCTGCCCTCCGCAATCAAATTGTAGTAGTTCGTCACTAGGACGAACCTGATAGCCTTCGCTTCGTTTCCAAAATTCTGCTTCGGCCTCGTTACATCGTTTGACGTGCTTGATTCCCAAAGGATCGATAGCCAGTAGCGCATCGCGGAGCTCTCCAAATCCGATACTTTGCAGCGATTCTTTCGTATACGGTTCGGGCCATTCGTTAGAAAGCTCCAACATTAAATCGCGCAGAGGGGCAAAGCGTTCGTCTTCGCTTATTTTTTTCAATTTAGGAATTTCTTTCACTTGATCTTCGGGATCGTTCGTCACAACCACAACCGAGTCAGTATATGGTATCCACATGTAACGCATATGTTTGTGTTCCGTAAGCAACTCTTGCAATCGGGTAACGGCTTCTTCGCGTGTCAACACAAATGTATGTTCCACTAGTCTATGTGCCGGTACGCATTCCATGGTAACTTCTACTACCACTCCCAAACATCCCAAGCCCACCTTGGCGAGCTCAAATAGTTCACCATCATCTTTTGTAAGTGTAATGGTGCCTTTGGCTGGGGTAACAAGTTTGATTTCCGTGACGTAATGATCAACTGGAGCAATAGACCGTCCCGTTCCATGCGCGCCGACTTGAATGAAGCCACCCATTTGCTGCTCAGCGATACTTGCAAGATTCGGAAGTGTCAAGTGGTAGGGACGGAGAGCGTCGACCACCTGGCTAACACGAGCTCCGGCCTGGGCAGTGACTCTTTGATTCTTCACATCCACCTGAAGAATCCGATCGAGATTGGCCATGCTCATCATACCGTTCTGATGAAACGCAATCCCATTTGGACTTAGAGCCGATCCAATCGGCCGGACCGGCTGACCCCGTTTATGGCAAGATCTAACAATATCCTCTACTTCTTGCACTGTTTCGGGTTCCCAGTATCGGTTGTTATCGACTTGTACCACATGAGTGCCACTCCAGTTCAACAAAGTCGTGGTAGTCTCTTCGGCGCTTAGTTCCAGCTTCGTTCTGCTGTATTCTTTGTACTGAAACACCGCCAAGGCTACTACCGCCGACGCAGAGAGGACGGTCAAATCAGATCGCTTTGCTTTGACCGCAAACTTGGGACCGTTCGAAAGGAATCTACCCGTGACATTGTAGGCTCCGAGATAGCTTCTGGAGGAACCAAGAATTCGTTGCAGACTTTTTCGGGATGTAACACTGCTGATGTGCATCTTTATTCAGCGAAATCAATCTTCCAGACACCAAGGAAACGTATGCAATGTACGGTGTTGCAGGAAAAAGGGTGAGAAATACCTTGGCATCATGGTGCTTTCAATCGATCACACAGGAAAAGGATGAAATTGGTCTCGCACATTCACTGTCAAAATGATGGTTCGTGGAAACACGTGACTTGAGCGTCGGAACATGTACAGACTGTGGTTTATTTTTATCGGACTACATGCCGTCCCTTATTTACGCTTCTATGCCGAACAAATGTTCGCTTGCAATGCCGTACTAGACGAAGACACAAAGAGTAACAATGACTCAACCTCCTGGAGCAGAAACGCCTTCTTCCGTCTCAAGAAGCTCTCGAAATGACGCTGTTGAACGCAGCCTGGCTTAGCTTCACTTTACCCGAGTCCTGCATGCGTTTCTTGCCCTTCTTTTGCTTTTCCAAAAGTTTCATTTTTCGTGTTTGATCTCCACCTCCCACTGTTTTACCGCTTTTCGTCAACACGTCCTTCCGAACTTTGTGCCAAAAGGAAACAAACCAGTGTGTGACAGTGAGTCGCTAGTCTAAAAAGAGAGTACCAATTCACCAAGCCCGACTTACATGCTTTGATCCGTTCAGATGCAATTATTTTCCCATCGGCCTTGGCTTGAATAGCGGTTACAAATTGCTGTCGAGGCAATACCCCTTGGAGTTTTTGCGCAACCTTCCGAGCTTCGCCTTGCGCGTTATCCCGGTGACAAACAAAGGCCAGGGGTTCGACAACTTCGCCGTTCAACATAATATCAACTTTGCTTAGAGCGCCTTCGGCCAGGGGTGGATCCGCTTCCGACGTATCCAAGCTACCATATCCAGCCGTTATATTCTTGAGCTGATCGTGAAAGTCAATCGCCACCTACCACATTAAAAATATTGAACAATGAGCTTACGAAAAAACTGGACTTCAAGTACGAAAAGGACGCGAATGTTACCTCTGCCCACGGTACTCTTGCGGTAAAAAGCCACTTTTCTTCGTCAATCGGCTTGGTTCGAAGTTCCGTGCCTCGTTTCCTTTGCACTAAATCCATTACTGTCGCCAAAAACAAATGAGTTCGCTTTACAATAAAACAGTGACCTCATCACTGACAACACCTACCTCCCCCAGCATCTTCCACTCTTGCAATGATGCGTACATCCACTATTGGCTCCATAATTTTGACCTTTACTCCTGGCTCTGGCCAATTTCGCAAATCTTCCACAACTTCTGTATAGCTCTCTTCTAGGTTGCTTCTTTTGTTTGCAAGGTACGTTATTGTGTACGGCACTTTAGGCGGTGTAACTATTGCCTCTATCCCGAATTCGTCCTGCAATCGTTGCTGAAATACTTCGACATGCAGCAAGCCTTGAAAGCCAACCCGCAGGCCAGGTCCGAGAAAAGGTCCACCGCCTTCGCCTCCTCCAACTGATGATGTCTTTTGAACTTCCAATCCGGTATCGTTTAAAGCCAAGCGATTAACGGCATTGCAAAGATCATCGAAACCCGACACGTCTTGTGGGTGCACAGAAGCGTACAAAACGGATCTTGTCTCAGTCTCTTTGGGAATAGATGGTAGCAAAAGCTGCTTGTTGCAATCCTTGTTCAGAATCAACATTGTACCTGGCATGGCTTGTCGGGGATCTCGTAGGCCAAATCGACAGTATCCCATCTGTCCGCGTTGTAGAGTGCCTGTCCGACAGGCCTTGGGAAGTAACAAACCAATTTCTTGTACTGAATAGGATAATGCTTGGGCCATGTTATCACCCACAATAGAAATGCGATCGCTTTCTTTCATTTCACCGGAAACTATCTGCACCAAACAGTTGACTCCACGAGAGTCGTACCATGAATCCACTACTTGCGCTCGCAGCGTATCATTGTCGTCATCGATAGGGGTGGGCGACGGCACTTTAGCACAGACGGCATCTAACACTTGTTGGATCCCAACACGGTTCCGGGCACTCGTCGGAATAATGGTATCGGGATCGTCCCAATTTAGCCAATCACATGCCGTTAACGCCACGTGCACCGGTCTTGCATTTTCTAGATCAATCTTAGTCAATGCCAAGAGAATTTCTGGCGGATGCGGAAGACTTTGGGCCTTTTCGTAGACACTCCAAGTCTGCGCTTGAATTCCCTGTGTTGCGTCCAACAGTAAGACAGCACCTTGAACAAAGCACAAGGATCGTATTACTTCACGACCAAAGTCAACGTGGCCGGGTGTATCGTACATGTTCAGCAACAATGTTCCTCTTGGACCGACGGCAGAGTCATGCTGATACAACATAGTCGCCGTCGACGCCTTTACGGTGATTCCTCGCTGTTGTTCGACGGCGAGAGAATCCAGGAGTTCGATCTTTTCACGATTGGCCGCATCTGGATTGACCGGAGCGTCACCAGCGGCCAAACCTTGGGCAATCTTCCAGGCAAGGGCTTGAGCCTCTGGTCCTTGATTGCCTGTTAATTCAAGAATTCGCGAACTCAAACTGGACTTTCCGTGATCGACATGAGCAATAAAGCAGAAATTGCGCACATCTTGAAGCGGAATTTCTTTAAGGATCGCCAAATCTTCAAGGATGGATATAAAACGAGGCGTGGACCTCGAGCTTTTGGCTGTGCTACCGGATGAGGAAAACAATTTTTGCGACCAAATCGGCTGTCGATTGTTGGGTATTTGACTACTGTTGTGTAGGTTGCGATATCTGTTAAAGCTAATAAAGCCGTTGACTGACCTTTGCCAAAAAGCGGTCCTCACAGCCATGATGAAGACTCTAAGACAAAGAACACGACCACGGGTTTTGCCATTGTGAACCTCTCATTTTCGTCACCTTATTGTGCTTGCTCGAAGTGGATTTTGAGCTGCCTACAATTATGAAAGCATACCGATCGATAATATCTGCGACTACTTATTTCATGTCGTAATAGACTGTCTGAAGACTGAAATAGATAGCCAGCGTACTCTCATTTGCTGGATAGTCTCCCTAATATTGTTGTTTATTTTGTTATTTTGTAATAGTGCAATGAAATATCATTTGTGAAACTTTTCGGTGGTTTTTTTGTGACTGCCTCGAAACCGCAGCGCCAATACTTTTCTTCTCTTGTCCATTAAGCTTCCAGGTGGCACAAAAATTAAATTTTCGTGAATTTGTGTGAAAAGAGACGAGTTGCCGACTCTGTGGACTCGACGGCCCATGTACTGTGTTAGTCACGTCTCCATACCGGGGTAGTTGCAAAAATGTTTCTTTTGACAACTGCATGCTTCGTATGTGCAACAGCTGCTTTCCAATCGTCCTCGTCTCCCCGTAGGATACGAGGCAGATCTGCAATACTCCAATTTCCTCCTTCGCCATCGGCCCTGTATAGTAGCAGTAGCGATGGGACGGAAGATCAGTCGATCGAGGCTCTGCAGTCACTAGCAAAGTTTCACGAAGGTTCTTGGCAAGGTAGGGCCAAATCTTTTGCCGTAACAGCGGATGTGGCTGCTGGAATTGTTCAACGTAAGGACTCGCCCTCGTATCAGTGTTTCGTGAAGGTTGCGTTGGACGCCACTAACCGCGACTATCTGCTACAAGAGACTTTGGAATGGGAGGATAGTGTTTCATCTAGAAGCATATCTTTCAAGAATTCAAACGTTGATGTAGACGCTGTCGATGCGTCATACAGTTTGGACAGCACTTTGCCTGATTTTCCGAATGCACTTGCTGGCACCGACAAGCTCAAGCAGTTCCTTATTGAGCATTGTGTGGCAGTTTCAGACGATGAACGCGCCCGTTGTTTGGTTTTCTATGGAGCCGACCAAAATTTAATTCGAATAGTTGTTTGCGAGGAAACACGGATTCCGACCGAAAACGAAGACGTTGTCATCGGTACAAGCGACAAAGACTCCAGCTTTTCTGCTGCTGATTTGCTTGAGATGCAGAGTGATGTAGATCGTTTGGTGGACAAAATGACTGGAGACTCAAAGGTAGGAAGCCAAGAGTCTGGCCACACTTCTGGCACTCCGCAAGAACAATTGAAAAAGCTACAAGACGTCGTCTCTACGTCTGAATCGACGCCATCAGACGAAATTGATGGCACCGGATCGTCCTTTTCGAAACATTCAATTACCTTACTCGAGGTAAGCTCAGGTGTATGGTTAGGAGACTCGATCATTCGAGACGTTCCAATGGTGCCGATGTCAATGGAAGAACGCGGAAAAGGTTTTGGGCCGAAACAGATAGCCACCATCAGATCAAACAACGCATTCGCCAAATGGTCTGTAGGGGTACAAAAGGTAGCCTGGCGATGGATGTGGAATTTTGGTGATGAAATTCGTCAAGTGAATGATATCGGGAAGTTTATGGGAGCTCAACTCGAACCTACGCTTGCACAAAGCCTATCCGGAACGGTATGTATCAACGAAGGGCTCTCCCGAAAGATAAAACCAGACGATCGAATGGTGTACATTGATTGGAACGGCGAGAACGTGGGCTTTGTGCTGGGCTCTTATTCGGTACAAGTAAGTAGAATATGATTACACTGAGGCTTGCTGACATTTTGATGCAAGGGCGAACTATAAACAGACTCATCCATCTCTTCTGTTTCTAGGTGCCACGGTATTTGAAGTTTGATAAGCGACAAGTCAGACCTTTCACCACTGAATTTACCGTATTTCAGAGCGCGCCCAAGCGCTCGAACGCAGAAGACGTTTCAAATGACGAGCCGGATCTGAAAGATATTATTTGCTCTAAAGTGTCTCGAGTTTACAACTACGAAGGACGCCTCAAGCAGGGGTGCACTTCTTTTTTCACTTTCAAGCGCTTCGGAACAGAGAAGCAGGATACATGACAGTACTCAAAACACTTGTCGACGTGGCCGTTTCCTGTACAGAAAACCACCTACATTAGAGAATTGGAAACAGGAGATCGATGAGAGAAGCTAGCTATTCGATTTGCTATATTATTGTTTGCACCTTCTGTGATTTTCCGTCCATCACGAGATAGAAACGGCAACACACGCGTACGATACGTGGTCCTCCGATGTCGTTCCGGGGACGAGGAAGCCAACCGAAAGCGCATCGTTATTATAAAAGCGCTTTCCCCTCAACTATAGACATTCTACTTGAATTACACGGGTTGAAGCCTTAAATTCTCCTCTACCGCTTCCCGCAAAACCTGCACTAGCGTGTTGATGTCAGGCCGCTTTACGGGATCATACTCCCAGCAGAGGACCATAATTTCAGCGAGCTTTTTCTCTGCAAAGCTCCGTTCTAGGAATCTTTGATCAATGTACGGTTTCATTCCGGCCTTAACCTTTTTAATAACCCCGTCTGAATGGGCTTCTTCGTAAAAAGGCCCCATACCGGTCAGTAAGGCATAAAAGTTATTTCCGAGACTGTAAATATCAATTTTCTCGTCCAACGGCTTGTCGTAGTACTCCTCTGGCGAGCGCCACTGTTCCGTCAACCGATCAAGGTGTGTACAACGTATGCTTGGGTGTGAGAGACGCAAGTGTGGCAAAAGGCGAATTACGGACTGATACTTCCAAACCCAAACTTACATCACCGTGTCCCGGGTTGTTGCGGTACTTGCAATATTCATTGTTCTCTTCGTCGAAGAGCATAACTTCGGCGCGATTGAAATCATTCAGCTTGATACGCTTGTCGGCAGTGAGCAAGAATTGCGGCATTTGTATATCATCGTGAACAATAACACCCCCGGGATAATTGTGCAGGTAGGAAACAGCGTCGGCCATTTGCAACGCGTACTCCAACTTTTCCGTACCGGTCAAATTATTGAAAATGACCAATTCACCACCTTCCTTTATTGAGGGTGGATTGTGGCGATCAAAAATTGTTTGGGCCATAACTTCAGCGTCCCCGAACGGCATGAATTCACTAAACATGGAGAGTGCGCAAAACCCGTAAATATCAACAAAGCGCGGATTGGAGGTAAAGGATTCGCCGACCACCATGTCCTGGCGCATAAATTCGTACTCGTCGGTGTGAAAACCGGATTCGTGACCATTATCCCAGTTGGCCTCTTTAAAAATAACGTTTTCGGTCGGCAATTTGGCCAAGAATACTTGTCGGTAAGAGCCGTTCCTGTCGATACGGTGCAATTGAATGAGTATGATCCCGAGCATCACTGCTGTCCATACAACTGTACGTACCCAATGTATTTGAACATTCCACCGAGCGCATAGCTGGAAATATCAAACTCGTGAAAGCTGTTACAGTTGAGTAACAGATTTCGATGCCACGAGGTACGCCGACAATGCTTGCGATCCTGTATGGTGTCGTCTGACCAACCAATGTAAGGATTTCGTTTGATATCGTCATCAAATGCGTAATAGTAATCGTAGGTATCGTCCCCCTGGCCGAGATGCACACGACCACGATCCATGTAGGAATCATGGTAAATAACTCGGGCGGTACCGAAGTCCTCGAGTATGGAAAGCTGTAAATGGCCAAAGTCGGGATTGTATCCTTCCTCCACTTCGGTCGGTTGCAAAGGGAGAGTTGCGTGCACCTGTCCTTTTCCGAGACTGTTTGTGAGAAGGAGAGAGCGCGCGGACTGCTGCTCGTCGTGCGAGACGATGCAGGGAACGCGAAGATGATGATGTAATCGAGCGTGGGGACCCGTCGCGATGATTGCCGAAGCTACTCCGGAACCAACCGATGGTTCCCAGTACGGCAAGTATCAGTCCGACCCATTTGGAAAGACCCTTGTGCTTCGAGAGAGAAACGAGCAGTCTCGCTCGCAGTAAATTGCCGTGTTGTTTGTTGCTTCGAAACGTCCGGGATGATAAACCTCCGACACTTTTGCGCGAGGGACTATTCGTCAGACTACCGCTGCCGTTACTCTGCGCTTGCTGCACCGTCAAAGGCAGGGCGTCTTCCACTCCGCGGCGGGACGCCCTCGGACGTGCTCTCATGACGATCAAGGCAAGCACAACCAAAAGTTACGAATGGCACCGCCCGAGTTTACCGAGACCAAGTGGACTCGGTTTTTCGAACCAAAGTCACCTCGCACTCGATCGGCTTGCTTCGACAGAGGGATGAACGAGACGACGCGCGCCGCCTGCCGGAAAGCGCAAAGGCTGCGAGACTAGTAGCGAACAGGAAGGTAACAGGAGAGTCGAGTACGAAGTGTCTTCTACGTGCAGTCTCTGTGGGGCATTTTTCACGAGAGAAGAGGTGAGCGTGCGAATGGAAAGCACGGGTCCAAATTTACAGTTACTTCGCTGGGACAACGGAGTCTCTGTTTGTGGAGAACCGCAGCCGTCACGACTGCGAAGGAAATTGCCTCTGTCCGTCATCGATGTAGAGATAGGGTTTCGTCAGACTAACAATTAAGCACCGACAAACGTTTAATACAGTTTGCAATAACACAGATATCGCTGGTACCACTCAAATAACAATGACAATTTGGTAATTATCAATTCAACGTCAATTAGTTCACATCAGGAATGTGACTTTTTGTCATAGAATAACGGAGTAAGGGTTTTTACACTGGTCGATTTGGAAGCAACTTTGTGACACAGAGGTGTGCATCCGAACGACCTATCTAGCAAGCTAGCCTAGCTAATGTAAAATTCGGTGAAATCGGCCTATACTCACAAACAATTCCACTATCTTTGTATCCTGCAAAATTTGTTCCGGACTATATCCACAAAAAGAAAAATTATTTCCACGGTGATTGGCGGTAACAGTGTGTACCGTGAGGAGGTCTCTACGACCCGCGGTAGGTGGAAAAGCTCCACGGGCTTACCAGCAAAGGAACGTGATAATGATCGTCCGGATTGTCGATTCCGAAGCGCAGCGGAATTGTGTCCAGAAAGGGTTGTCCGGATGTGAAGGTTCCTTTCGAAGCAAAGTATTCCCCACAAAAAAAGGTCCATTCGTACTGGCCAACCGTAAATTCCTTACCACCCTTGAGGGCCGGGCCTCCTTCTAAACGTCCGTCATCATTCGTCACAAATTCACCCACGAGACCTGCCATTTCCGGAGGCGACAAACGATGCAGATGAATACGCATCTTTTCGGCTAAAAGAAGCGACAACCAGAAACGGTTAGTGACCACATGCTGGCGAGCACCGATACCTCGATTCGGTTCGCCGGGGTAGAGCCGTCGCACTACGTACCAGGACAACCGTTCCCCGTGTCCAACACGTGGCAAGTCAAAAAGCCCTGCGCGTCGCTAGTATCGATTTTAGACAACAGTCGCATCCAGGCAATCTTGTGCACCTGCTCAAGCGCCACCATAAATTCTTGCTCGGGAGTGTGCTGGACGCGTCCGCCCAAAGCGGCCAATACGGTATGTTTGGTGGCGTTACGGACGGCTAAAATAAAAGGAAAGCCGCACTGATCACGGTAGGCACCATTGAGAGAGTTGAAGCGCTCTAATTCTGCGTCCGTCAAAGACTGCAATCCCGATCGGGATTGTTCTTCTTGGCTCTCGACCGTCAACATTTCGAGTTTGCCTACTTTTTCGCACAAGTCCGGATGTGCACAAAGCAATTCCAGTTTTTGATCTTTAGAAGACTTGTTGACAATGGCTTTCATGGCAGCCGCCAGCTGGGAAATTGTCTCGATCGATGCGAGCGATTCCGCATCTTTTACCAAGGCTTCCGCAACCCATGCCGAGTGCTCGTAAATTCCTCCCAAAAACGAGGCAATTTCAGCCGATGGCTTAGACAAGAGATCTTTCACGGTTACAGGAGCGGACATTACGTACACAGGGCTGGAAAACGTAAGAGCGAGATAAAAAATTCTGGAACGAATGGTGCCCACCTTCGTCAACGAATGAATTTGATTGATTTTGGTAGGCCAGGCCCGAATTGCAATCTTCAGAATCGAACAACGGAGGTTTACTCCTACCGCTAACTTTACATTACATGCCAACGTACGAAGATACGAGCGAAGGACAAACCGTTGTTGACAAAATGTTATGTAACTGCAAAGTAACTGCTTTACTATACATCGAACGACCAGCGCCTAAAAATTAGCTGTCCCCTCTCTCGGGGACAGAAACAAGGTGCGTTCACCAATGCACTCGTTTCCTGACCAAAAACCTTACACAAGGCAAGGAAAGTAAACTAATTTACTCTAACGTGGCTACTGACTTGCTTGTCGTCCCGAAATCACCTACATGAATCAAGCGTGACCGCTTCAAGTGCAACCAATGCTTTGGGGCGTCACGTAGTCGTACAAGTGAATCCATCCATTGGCAGCAAACTTGACACCGTCTTCCACCTCCAACGCCTGATGCATCATGCGTCCGTCCTTGGCCATGGGATCGGAATCGTACACACTGGGCCACAGCAATGCGCGACCGGCTTTGGGTTCAACGGTAATGTCGAGATCAGGAAAGTTGGTCCCACCGCCCGCCGTCACGTCACTTAAATACAGAAAGAAAGTAAGAATCCGCGGTCCACACTGCCGTTTCGTCTGGTGCTGAATGAAGTCATGGTGCGTTCGGTAAAACTGCCCTTTTTCGTACTTTAAAAGCTGAAAATCTTCACTATTCTGAGCAGGGATGCGCATGACCGTCGCCATGCGCTCGTGCAAGAGCTGCGGGAGAGCTTCGTCGCGACAGCCACTTTGATTGGAACACCAGGCGTTTTCGGAAGTACGTCGCGTGCTTTGCACCGCTTCGTGGGTGCCATCCACCTTGACTTTCCCAACATCCTTGGAGCGATTGTAGCCGTGCTTGTGTCCAATGTTGATGAGTTCGGTGCATTCCTCGAGCGTCAAGAAGTTGTCGAGAGTGATGACCCATGGTGGCAACGATTTGTCGAGGACGGTACTAACTTCAACCACGGGGTTCGCACTGGGACGAGAATGCACGTGCGCGGTGTACAAATGCATTTTTTGATCAATTAGTTCCTGTCGTTCGGCCTCGGTCAAGGTGCGGTTGCCGGGAGCCGTCCGCACAATGCGATCAAAGAGCTTGTTAAGATCACCCGGTACGAGAGCGGGTTCGGCGTGTTCGAGACGGGGACAGCGGTTTTCGATGTCGATAAGTTGGCAGGTTTGACAGGCGGGGGCACAGTTGGTACGCATGTACGATTTGTTGGCGTCGCACTAAAAAACAGTGGGGTGTGAATAAAAAATATATAAAAAAAAGACAAAGGGATAGAGTGGTTGAGTTTCATAGGGTAACGGGGCAGCCGTATCGCCGAGCTGCTAACGTGCCGTACCTCTCCGATCAAGGCCCAGAAGGAACACAGATGGTGCTGATTGCGACAGGACGCCACAATCGCCGATGGTAGTTGCTGGACGTCCTCACTATTCATGTAGTCTATCGAAGCTCGAACAATGTCAACTGTATCGGAGGTTTGGGATCCTTCTGCGGTTTGTGGCTCGCCAAAGGAGGCCGACGCTCGCAAAATCTCTTGGACTTCGGCCGGTTTCATCTGTGAGGCGCGCCGAGGTGTTTTGGGCTTGATTTCTTCACACGTTTGACACGATTTGGGACAGTTGGCTGTAACATTTTTCGTCAGGCAAGGAGTGAGTCGGTGGTGAAGGAGTTATTTCGCGCGAGTACAAGTGTTCGTTGGGAGGTGAGACTATCATATACAAGGGTACTATTACGAATAGTACATGTACTCGGAACTAAACTTACTGGTCATCCAAATCTTGTTGGTTTGGCATTCGCCATTTTTCGCCCAATAGGGACAATTTTTGTCCCCATCTTGACATTGGGGATCGTCGTCGTCGTCGGCCGTCTTGCTGTTGTTGTCTGGGTCCCCACGTTTCTCCTTTTCGTTGTTTTTTCCGTCGTTGTCGTCTTCGCACTGCTTACAGGATTTGGAACAGTACCGGTTCATATCGATGGGGTTCTTCTTGCATTCTCCCAAGCCAGCCCAGACGGGACAGCGTTCGTGGAGATCAATGCAGTCTATAGTTACGGCTTCCTGATGAATGTCCCGACAGGATACCGGGCAGTGTTCTTTCATGTACTTGGCGTTCCGCATGCACTCGCCTTCTTCTTTCCACACGGGACAACGCGAGTGCTTATCGCACGTGGTGCCGTCGGTGGCACATTCCTGCGCGAGCACCGCGTCGCGAACGACGGCGAGCCAGACCAGCACGCCGCATCGTAACGCCGACGAGTAGCTACGAACGAGGCGACTACGCCTGGACGGGTTGGCAAGGAAGCAACCCGACGTATTCTTCATGGCGTTTTTGAGATGAATAATATGAGTACAGCGGATTATGAGCCGCAAGTGTTGTTGTTGTTGTTGTTGTTTTTGTGTTGTTGGTCGACGGGGGTATCATTCATGGTCATGTCATTCTTCCAGCAATGTTATTTGGCGCTCTGGGATTGGTCCAACCATGTCGTCTGTCATAGGTCGATCCAGGAGAAAATTGGCTGTGAAAACCTAGCTAGCTCTACTAGAGTAGCTAGCTACTAGACCTAACAGTAACATACTCGAAAGAAACTACAATCGGCAGTCGGCTCGAACAACCTTGACAAGCATGCTACGTCCATTATTTAGGTGCCTTTGCCCTGCTTGACAGTATCATTGTCTTTTGCCAGCGTCTGTTTCCAAACGACTCCGTAGTGTTTTTGTGTGTGTACTCGTGTGTGGGTTTCCCAGAGCGCAACCATGTACACCGGCAGTGCAGTCAAACCCTATCTTTGCATTCGTGCTTTGTGCGTAGTTGGTTGCGCCGGCGTCAACCCTATACCCTAACGGAGTTCCCTGACGAAAATTTCGAGTGCGACTCACAGTCACTGTCAAATCCAGTCGGACGACGGACGAGACTGTCTGAGTGACTGCGGGTGATAGTACAAGTCCATACTTGTCACCGGGAAATTGCTTCGTTTTGGTGTGGAAGGGAATCGAAATGGGCGAACACCCTACCAACCCGCATAGGTCACACTGTTAGTGTTACTGTTCGTTCGTTAGTATTGCCAAGAGTTTCCTAGATTGGGAGAGATAGGCCGACAAGGAGGTAGGCCCAAAACATCCAACACGAAAAACCTGTCTGTCGTACAAGTAGATAGACCATCCACCTGCCATCCTACCATCCTACCAACAAACAAACACAGGGAACGCAAAGGAAGAAGTACAGGGGGCTCTGGGGGGACTTCTGCCTTTGCAATTAGCTTTTGCTCACAAGTCATTACTTTTAGAAGCAACCTATCGACAGAGCTACCAATCACTCGGCCAAATGACCGATCCCCACGGCTTTGCTGTAGCTACCGACACCGCAGCAATAACAGCAGTATTAGCAGTACCGGCAGCAACAACTACCGAAAAAACCGACACTTTACAATTAAACGTAGACTCAGCCACCAACACCACAACGTGTCGAAAGCCGCATCGTGACGGTAAAGACGACGAGAACGATGACAAGCACGTCGATTTTATCGTTGCTTCCGTCGACTCGCCGACGATGGACTTGTCACATATTCCGAATCACGCGGCGCGGGTCGCGCACGGTAGGACTGCCACTGCTGGAGCACGTATACACCACGGAGGCCATTCCGATCAGTTCTCGCACACCAACAGCGAAGGAGGACAGTCGTACCAAATTATGGAGTACGATTTGGCCGACAACGAACACGGTTTCGGTCGACACGTTTACGACTACAGCGACAAAGCCGACGAACACAGTGGCACCGACGAAGACGACGATTTCGTCAATAATCCCATGCTATTGGCGGCGACGGAACCGCAAATTGAGGACAACACACCCGCAGCCGCTGCACTACGGGCCAACGCCAACGTTAAGGTATCCACCGTTGGCAAGGCCGCTCGTGCCGTACACATGCAGTCGGTGCGCAAACTCATCAAACGAGCTACCGGTACAACCCACAGTGGATTCGTACGTGGAAAACCGCCCCGCTTGCCACCGGATGTTCAGGAGGAAGAGCAGTCACAAGGTGAGGAAGTATCGCTGGAAGCCCACGAGCAACATAATCGTCGAGCAATACACGGATCCTCCGCACTACATCCACCGTTTCACCATCCGCAACCACTACAACCACATCCACACGCACATAGTCTCGCACACCCTCCACTTCCAACACAAGCACCACAAGCCATTCCACCGACATCACTGGAATCGACAGTCGTCCTGGGCGTCAGGGTACAACCACATGATGTGGACAGTGCCGATGTCATGCCGGATGCCGTGGTAAAAGGGACCGTCGAAGCAGGGAAAAAAGGTGAGCACAGCCAGCGCTCCTGTGTAGATTGCACCCACTCTGATCGTTCTCACAACATGTCTTTGCTCGACAACTACAACAACAACCATAGTGCTGGTCTCCGTGGATCCCCACGACATGCTCAAATTCTTGCGATGGCGGCGCAAGAAAAAAGCCCACGGACAGCAACCTCCAGTTGCCAAGTCCTACGTAAAGGGCAAGGTCATCGACGGAGAACACGAACTTTATACACTGTCGATTGCCGTAATGATTGGAGTTAGGACGTCTATTTCCTCCACGAACGCTGTGATTAACGGTACCACGGCACCACAAAATCAGCTATTTCCGGATGCCACCGCATCGCAGCCCAGTAAACGATGGGTCCAATCAACCGATTTCAGCGCATCCGAGAAGTACGAATTTCGTCCCAAAGGTGGCGCCACCCCACCGCATAGACTGGCGCATACCTTCAAATTCAAAGACTACTCGCCCATCGTATTTGCCTACTTGCGACGCATGTACGGTGTCAACGAATTCGATTTCTTACTATCCGTATGCGGCAACGCCAATTTTATCGAATTCATTTCCAACGCCAAATCTGGACAATTCTTTTTCTATTCTAGTGACGGAAAATACATGATCAAGACTATGACCAATGCCGAAAGCAAATTTTTGCGGAGAAGTACGTGTTGTTATGACGAGTCTGTACTAGATTCTCTGAGGAGCGCGATGACAATGGTCTCACTTGTTTATCTTTCAACAGTCCTCCCAAGTTATTTTCGACACTGCTGCGAGAATCCCAATACTCTCATTACGCGTTTTTTTGGAATGTACCGCGTCAAATTGTATCATTTGCGACGAAACGTCAAGTTTGTCATTATGAACTCGGTATATTACACGGACAAGTATTTGCAAAATTTTTACGACTTGAAAGGTTCCGTAGTCGGTCGAAACGCCAAACCTGGGCAAGCGGTCAAAAAGGACAACGATTTGCGCCAGGGACTACCGGAGTCTGCCTTGTCGTTGCGACCGCCGGTGCGAACCCACATGCGCGACCAAATTTCCGCTGATTGTGAGTTTTTGCGGCAGATGGAAATTATGGATTACTCTATGTTGGTAGGAGTTCATCACGTGCCACCGGTGGAAGATCACAGTCTCGCCACGATTGGGTTTCGTGCGAGCGCACGGACGTCGGCCCAGCGCATGCGCAAGGGATCCTTGGAAATGGATTCCGGTTGGAAACCGCTGCCGCAGGACCCGGTCACGAATGGCGCCTTGGTAGACGGGAGCGGCTCGGAAGAAAAAATCACCGATTTTTCGGTTGTTTCTGATCGTCGGTATAATCGCAATGAGTCATTGGGAGGTTTCTTTTTGGACGATGGGCTTGAGGACGATGAAAGCAGCTACTTGATGGGCAGCAGTAGACGTTTCGAACCGCGTTCGCCTTCATTCCACGAAGAAACGGAACGAAAACGTCAAGCCACCATTGAGAAACTATACTGGCCTTTTCATCGACTGTTCGATATTCATGGGTATCGCCTTTTGGAACCCGTACAATGCACCAAGTGCTTCGCTGCTCCTTGCAACTGCGATTCCGACGCCTCTCTACTCGAAGGCTACAAGATCCCCATATTCGTCAAGCCTCTGTCCGAACGTAAGGACGGTGGTCTTGAAATGGATACGACCGGGCGCCAATTACCTATGAAGCTGAAAGGTCCACACGGCGATCAGCTATACGAGGGTAAGATCTTTTACATGGGAATCATCGACGTGTTACAAGAATATACTTCTCGGAAACGGGTTGAGTCCAGCTATCGGGCCTTGACCAGTAGTGGAAAATTTGAAGCCAGCTGCGTCCCGCCCGACGTTTACGGCGAACGCTTTGTACGATTCTTTGACGAATATACTGTTGGCATGACACAGTCGAAGGAGGGTACGAAAGGATCTATAGAGAAGACTAAGAACACCCCCTGAAATAAAACAGGCTGAATCCCGAATGGCTTTACCTGCGGGCATTGTGCAATCAGTCCCGGGGTCGGATGTAGTAAACTTTGCTAACAAATGAACAAAATTAAGGCAATTTTATTACAAGGAAGAAGATAAAAGCCGCCGTCATGAAATGAAATTCCATGACGGTGATTGTTTCGATTGTGTATTTGGTGCGAGATAATATGGGATGAAACGGGGGGAGCGTGATGGCGGTTTCCCAGAACTTTCAAGAGTGAACACGTTACGCATGCGCGTGGGTACGTCGATACAACTTTTTGGCAGTATGCATCGTGGTGGTACAAACAGAGCCGTCCCGCTCTTTAGCTCGCTGCTAGAGCTGCTGTAACATCAATCGTGTCTTCTTCGAGGATGGCCGATACGAAGTCGTTCTCCTCCAAAGGACTGTCAAATACTTGTAGGTGTTCGTGTATGCCTTCACTGTCGTCGATTTCATCCGCCAAGTGAGAAGTACTGTTGGAAGGTACCATCCCTTCCGTGGTCTCAAGATGCTCTCCCGAGTCGGGGGCTCCATCGAATATGGAGGGAAGTGGCGGCACAACGGATTCCACATTTGCGTTGGAATCGACATGTGGCAGAGACGTCACACTGGTACTGTGAAGTCCCTTTGAATGTCCCAGATCGGAGTACCTGTGAAAGGTCGTGTGCGGTTCTGGAGCGGCCATTGCTGTGTCCACGACGGGTGGTACATATGACTCGTTCAAATCCCCCGTGTCGTCCAACCAGTCCAACGAATCCCCCATATCGAGCAATGCGTCAATGTCGGCGCCCTTGCTGTACCAAGAAGGTGGCTCTTTTGAGTCTGTCCACGAGGGGTAAAGCATCAAATCCGAAACTCCCGTGGGCGAGATTTCTCCTGCACCCACCGTTGGAATAGAGCTTGGGTTGTCGGTGGGGAGAGAAATGGGGTTGGCACCGGCTTGACGAGCTACTTCGTTGAGCGGTGGTTCCGATACCGGAAGCGGGGTTAAGAAGCGGAATCTGCGAAAGAAGAGAATGGAATGGGTCAGCTTTCCAACCCACGAAGACGAAAGGCTACCACGATGCGACGGTGGGGACGACTTACAATGAATCTTCTAGGGCCGGTCCTGAAAGATTGGTGGGCGAGACGTATTCTTCCTTCACTGCGGTGCCGTTTTTGGCCATCATCGCAGTACTGGGGAGAGTGTAATGCGCGAGTGCGGGGGCGACCGTTGGTAGGGGCGGCGGCAAGGGATGGTGTCGAGTAGGATTCGTCTTTGCGGCGGCAAGTTTCTTGCCTTGCCGCTGGGCGGAAGCCACGACGGATTGAATGGCCTTGCGTTTTGTTCCGGTTGTCTGGCGACGTCGCTTGGGTAAAACAGCAGTTGTCGAGACGGAGGTAATGGAAGCCACGCCACCGCGACCTTCCATGGCGACATCGCCTTCTTCCCCATTTTGGCGAGCCTTGGCCAATTTCTGAAAGTACTTCTGGGCGTGCGTCCGAATCTGTACGACGGTTCGCGACTTGATGAGCGACGCGATTTTCTTCCATCCCTTGCCATGCTGTTCCAACCCCTGTAAGAACAAGCGGTGTTCTTCCGCGGTCCAGCGTCCCGTGTTTTCGCCGTGCGAGCCTTGACTGGCTGATCCGGACGCCGTTGCCATGTCTACCGGTGGAGTAGAATTCTGTTTGGATTTCGACGTGACGGAGTGAGCCGTAGACACCGATGCCGAGCGTCGATGCGACACTTCGGACAACGCAGGAAATTTAGTGGGAGTCCTGTTGCTGTTGCTTTTGTTGGTCTCACTGTTTGAGGAATTACCGTCTCGTCCAGAGAATTGGACTGTCTCTGGAACTGTATTGGTAAGAGAATCCACGAGAGGCTTGCTATTGATTGTCGTTGTCGTCGTATTGGCAATAGTCAAGGGAGAAGATTGAGCTGCAGTGAGTGGCGCCGTGGTCATCCCTAACAGTAACGAACAAGCAAGCAAAGAGGTGCTCTTGCGTGAGATATAGTGTCGGGTGGCAAACGTGCGCCGTGTACCAAATAGAACTACAGCAAAGCACGGCAGCACTGCGTGCAACCCTTGGTGCTTCCACCAAGCAACCGAACATTAGTTTGTACGAATGCTCGGCATCTCTCTCTTTTTCTCACACATTCGAACTCTGGCGCTCCCTTTGACCCGTTCTTTGCGATGGAAGGCGCCTCCCTTGTGCTTACTTTCCTCTCCCTCCCCCCATACACACACTAACAAACACATACAAACACACATGCACATTCACACAGGACGAACACGAATTGCTTACTTGGGTAACGGAAGGAAGGTATCGTTCGCAATACGCTGAATGCGTGGGAGTTTGCGTGTGCCTACTTGTATTTATTGTTGTGCCTACAAAAACCTAGTGAGGTAAGCAGGAGTAGGAAGGAACGTATCGAAACACCCCAGGGAGCCGAGAGGAACACGCACCCGTGAAAGTCCCGGGAACCCAGTGTCATCGCCTTTTTTTGCCGTCGTACGCGGTAGGGAAAAGCCAGAGGTCAGTCAAAAACTTTAGCCATATACATACTGGAGTGGACTGTGTTTCCTAAGGAGGACAGCCTACCAACAGTAAGTATCACTTATGATGATCCAAAGTCTTGGGACCCAGTAACTCTCGCATGTGTTCTATACGGTACTCGATATAATGTCCTTTCCCGTAATGCCAATTTCACCATTCAGAACAGTTGAAACTATTCTAGTCTCAATTTATAAATATAAAAGTTCGGTTTCCAACCTCGTCCCTCGGACCGATGTTAAGGAAATACCTATATATACTGTTCTGCCTTGACGACTGTCGGAAGTTGTACCAACGAGGAGGGGTAGAATAAACAGGGTAACGAATCCCGATAAACTGGCGAGTCGACCATGGCCCCAATGTTTCGACCACAACGGAAATTCGTCGCTGGTTACAGTTACGGCGATTCGCTAGTTCAACGGTTCGACACATCTGGGTATGTATACCAATGGGTGCGGAGATGGACGACACCCACACTTATCTTCTCCCTCGGCATTGGCGTGGGAGCCCGCATTGACGTCCCAGACTCACTGTAGACTTCTATAGCCTGCCTACCGTCCCTTGTTCTAGAAATAAAGTACTGCACTTGACAATACTACTACAACAGCAACACTATGCAAAGGGGACAGCAGCTTCCTGATTAATACGTAGCCATTAGAATCCATGTACCCAATTGTTTAGGCAAACGTTGGTTTGCGACGCACGAGACGGCTTCGGACGTCCTCGTCCTCATCGTCAAGACTGCGTTTTGCCCCAGCCGAATCTGGAGAGATGCGGGGGCGTTGATAGTTCGGGGATTCCGCTTTGGTCGTAAACTCGGCTTGGTGCGATCCCGGATCTCCAAACTTGCGATCCTTGGCCTCTTCGATCAAATCGACAAGTTTGCGGTGCCGGTCGCCAATCGTCATGGCCAAGTCGTAGCTCTTTTCCAAATGCAAACGCTCCACCAAATCCAAAGCGCGCTCCAATTTACCGGCTTCCGCGATTGCTGCAAACATTTTTAGCGTGACCTTGTCCTGTTGAAATCGCCAAAGCACACCGTACAAAGCTTATTAGAGACGGACAATCAGTGTAGCGTGGATGGCCTCTCCCCTGCACACCCTCGCACGTCATTCACACAAACACCCACAAAAACGATGATAACGTACCACTTGGGCCGAAAGGGAACGGTATTCTTTTTCAAAGTCCTCGTCGTCCTCGTCGCCTTCCCGGCTAATCTCGTGAATTGCCTTTTTCTGCCCTAGCGCAATCGCGGCGCGCACCGCAAGCTCTTCCAACGTGTGCGTCTTGGTCAAAGGACCCCGGGCCAGGGGAAGACGAAAGCCGAGAGCGGCCGTGACGGGACGGCGCACCGCATCAGGATGCTTCATCCCACCCTTGAGCGGGACGCACACCAACTTTCCGTCATAAACTGTGACCGGCCAGAAGGAATCGTCCCGGGATTTACGTAACCCCACCGTGTCCAGCATTGGCATCCATTCCCAGTGTTTTTCCGTCGGTCCCTCCGCATCCAAGGATGATGCGCAAACCAACATTGACAGCATACCATCCGAATCCATGGCCAGCAGAGATCCATCATTGCTGAACCCCAACCATGAAAGAGTCGATGCACCGCTAATACATGACACTGGCCCCTTGGCAACTACGCGATTCGCCATCGCATCCAACACCAAGTATCCGAGTTTTTGTGTTCCATCTGGTAACGGTGTACTTTCGTGATATACCACCGCGACGAACCGTCCCCGTCCAGCCATGGTGACGGGGTGGCCGTTCAGCCAAAGCACCTCTCCTTGATTGCCGCCCGAAGAAAAGAGCCGCAAGAAACGGCGACTCGTTACGACGGCGGCCCATCCTTCACCGGACGCACACCCCAAAGCCCGCTCCCCATCTGGGAGCGTCAAGTACCAATCCTTGTCGCGTAAGGATCCGAACGTTTCGAAGCGATGAAAGTAAATGCTCGACCCGGTCGGTTTGTTCGAAGGACCCTTGCGCGAACGTTTGACGGCGGCCTTGGTAGCAGCCGACACGTTCAAGCCGTCCATATCGTCGTCCTCCTCATCAATATCCTCGTCTTCCGCCAAGTCGGTGGCGAATATTCCGCCGTCTTCCCCCAGGGACCCCAGAATGAAGCCCATATTATCGGTGAAGGAAACGGGCCGACGAAATGCCGAGTCCGTAAAGTGAATGTCGATCGTGCTGCGGTTGATGCCGGCCTGTCCTCGAAGAAACGTAACGGACCCAATGTGATTCCAGCACAAAAAGCGGCGAGTCAATTCAAGCGATGTGGAAGAAGGACCAAAGGCGGGTTGTGGTTCAGGCCACTGGATCGAATCGGAATGTCGCGTGGTGAGAGTCGGAATGTTGTGGAAGGAGTCGTCATCGTCACCGATGGAGTCGTCGTCTAGATCATTGTGGTGTTCTTCGAGAGCGCTGCTGTTAAGATTGGAGGCGCGCTTGTCCGTTGGTGAGGTCGTCTCCAGTTTTCCACGCGAGGCCGTATCGAGCGTATCGTCATCGTTGTCGTCCTCCGCCTCGTCGTCCACAAACGGATTCTTTTGGTGTGTGGAAGGTTTGTTCGAAGAAAAGTCATCAACGCTGTCGTCCGAGTCTGCGTCATGTTCCTTCTCTTTTTCCCGCACGGAATCGGCTGATTGGCGGTGTGGGAGGGAGATCTCTTGGGTCACTGCAGTGGTTGGACAGGCCGGAGCAATCTGGTCGCGTCCTACCAGAGTAGTCCAGTGTCCGTCGGCGGTCACCATGTCGAGACGTTCCGTTTGCGTCGGTTGGTCCAGTGTCCACAACAAATGAGTTGGGGCGGAATCCGTCTGGAGGATTTGTTTTTGAAAGACAATGTGCCCGTCACCATTGTCGTTTGGATTGTTGTCGTTGTTGTTGTTGTCGTGATGAGAGTACTGTAGTTTCCAGAGGACGACTCGTCCGTCGCGTCCACTGGTGACGAGGTACGGATCTCGAGGGTTGGGTGCCGGGGCCATGGCGACAATGGCTTCAATGTGTCCCTGTACTTTGTCGGTAGTATTGGTGGCCCCGGTAGGGGACTGTAGGAGTTCCCAGGTGTGGTTGCGGTAGCGACGCGCCTGTACGTAGGTTTCTCCGGGCAAAAAGAGTATGCTTTCGTGGGAATGGGCGACGGGGATGGTGGATCGATCCCAGGCATCGGCACCGAGCATTTCGCCCAGGTCGGGCTTGGTAACGGTCGGTACTGTCTCGCGGTGCAGTAGTTTCCAGAGTGTGGGAGTGGGAGCAGAGACATCCCAGTGACAGAGACGCCCGTCCATGGCGAGTGAGGAGAGTATACGACAGTCCTTTGCTTGCCAGAGGGCGAGTCCGCGTATGCCGGATTCGTCGTGTGCCGTTTGGGCTTCCCGGTGGAGGTATTTGACGTTGTGGTGGTTGACGTTCTCGTTGTGGTTAGTGTCCAGACTGCCACCACCAATGCCGCTGTCGGTATCGGTGGAAACAACGGCCAATCCGGCTTCCGTGGCAATGGCGAGGAAATGCGAGTCGGGGAGAAAGAGGAGTTGCCGTACAGGAGCGTCAAAGACGGGTCCGTGACGGACGACTTCCCCGGGACGTTGCTGTGGGACAAAGGCGAGGGCGTCGGGCTGCGATCCAAACAAGTCTGCCGAGGGTTTCTGGTGGGAGTTGTTGTTGTTGTTGTTGTTGTCGTCACTGTCGTGCGTGACAAATCCGTGTCGGGAGACGAGCCCCTTTCCAGGTGCGTCTACTACGTGTCCATCCAACTCGTAACGGTAGAAAAGAGTGGCACCGCTATCCGTTCCGACGGCAACGCGGGTTCCGTCGTCCGAGACTGCGACGGCACGTATGGCGTCTTCATCAAAGCGACGCACGGCCAAGGGTCGCGTGGACCCCGTGTCGGCATTTTGGGCGTTGCTCGTTGTGACGAAAGGTAAGCGTACCAGTGTGCCTTCGTCGCCGCCGTAGGCAATCACGTCGTCCCGCACACGCAACAAACGACGCGGGTGATCTTCGTCCGTGTCCAACCCGAGATCCGTCCACGACAACGTTCGGCTTTCGACTGGCGAATTGGTCGTTGGCATTGTGATGGGGGCGACTACGTGTGGTAGTAGTAGTAGTTGCGTATCCAACCAGCAATACAGATACAGCGTTGTTGTTGTTGTTGTGGTTAACGTTGGAAGGAATGGGAAGAGTCACCCAACAGAGAGAGGGATTTTTCGAACTCACGCCCGTCGGTCCGGTTCGCGCCCATCCCTACTACCACTACCACTACTACTAGAGTATTGATTGGTACCAAGTTCCCTCTACCAATACTACGAACAGTCAAGTCTACATTCCAGACACGAACCACAATCGTGAGAGACCTACGTAGAGGATAGGGTTATTCGAACGCAATTGTATGTATCTATTGCACTGTACCAATGCTACCCGAACTACCCGAACTAACAGTAACTGTATCACGAACAATATTATTCAGAACCGAGCAAGTTGTACCTGTCGTGTCGAGAATATTCTCGTTACTGTCAATTCCGTCAAGGAGTGTTGGATCATGGATCCGCCGCGTTTGCCGTCTTGGTCCCTCGTTCCAAGACAGTAGGAACTGTAGAGACTCGGTGACGAAAAAATCTGTCTCTGCGCTCCGACCCACTGTAGATACTATCGTGCCCATGGTGAGTCGAAGCGGACAGGCCGTAAACGAGTGCGTGTGTTTGTGCGAGAGATCCGATGCTTGGGCTTTCTATCGTTTGGTAAAGAACTGAAGAGTCGCCCCAGTA